>NW_006299715.1:2568306-2594287 GCF_000327345.1 Myotis davidii
GAGAGGGAACAGGCCGGGCTAAGGGACCCCCCCTTCCCGCCAGGTGCACAAAATTTTGTGCACCGGGCCTCTAGTTTGTTTATAATTCTGTGGAATTACATATTAGATACAGATCAGCTGGGACAGTTTATTTTAGCTCCATGAGGTATTTGATGAGAGCATTAGTGAATTTGTCATCAGGAGGCAGGTGGCCTGAAAACAGGCTGCTCCTGAGTGCCCTCACTCACATGGCTGGGTCTATCAGCTGTACCCATGTGGCCTCCCAAAGATAATAGAACTTCTTAAAAAAATAATTACATATATATATATATATACATATATATATATATATATATATATTAGAGAGGAAGGGAGAGGGAGAAATAGAAACATCAATGATGACAGAGAATCATTGATTGGCTGCCTCCTGCATGACCCCTACTGGGGATCAAGTCTGCAATCCGGCATGTGCCCTTGACTGGAATCGAACCTGGGACCCTTCAGTTCACAGGCCAGTGCTCTATCTACTGAGCCAAACAAGCTAAGGCACGTCTGAAATTCACAATCATTTATCAAGCTACTATTTGTGTCATATCTGTTGCTTTCCCCAGGGGTCAAAGCAAATCATGTGACTAAGCACTGAGTCAATGTGGGAGGAAATTGTACAGTGTGTGGATACCAGGAAACATGATTAATTGGGTATAATTAACATATCAATCCACTATAGTATATAAGGTTATTTTAAAAAACAAATTACTATGTGTACAATAAAGAATTTTAAGGTATTAAGAGCACAATCTCTCCCTAGGCCAAATAGAAACACAGTTCTATGTCAGCTTCCTTTCTTCCTGAGATGACCCAATTCCAATGGCCAGAAAACAATACTTGGTCTATTTGCTTCTTTCCTCTAAACAGAGTGTGAACACTTATCTTCCCATTCAGGTTGTCATATGACACCAAGCTTTGTTGTGATGCTGGTGTCAATGCTGTTTTTCACTTCATCTAAGACATTGTCCTCTCTGCAAGGAAATAAGACTTCCAACTCATTTTACGTAGGTCACTGAACAGGCATCAGATAGTAATGATTCATTATTGACCTCATCACGGATGATTTGAACCAATGAACTACAGGTGATGCACTCTCTATCCTATTAGGCTGGGGACATTTCATTTCTCTTGGGGAAGACGTAAGGTCTAAAGAGCATGTGTCACTTCATATCAGCCACATTAAATACATGTACCTTTTATGTAAAAGCAAACAGAAGACTGTAAATGCTATCTTTTCCCAGTATATTGAGGAATATACAGGAGCAAGGGGGTTACAAAAAGCAAGGATTCCAATTATCACATATTTAAGTCTGGTTATTCAACACAGCTGCACTAACTGCACTGAACACTAATCATACATAAATATGAATGCAGGGCTCCCTTCCTCAGTTACATTAAGAGGCATCTGTAGAGAGGAGGGTAACTATTCTGGGATTGTGAATCTGGGTTCTATTACAGGATTCTTCAGAAAATCACTGCTTGGCCTTGATTAATTCATTTTACTTTTTGAGAACACAGGTTTCTTTACCTACAAAAGGGCATATATTGAATGTCTATCTTTTTTTCATGTGTTCTAAATCAATTTTCAAAATATTCCTACAAGAATGGCAGTTGAATTTCTGCCTTATAGATAAATAAATTGATGCTCAGAAATTAAAATTTGATAGAATAGCATTCAGGTAATAAGTAGCAAAGCTGGTATTTGAAACCAGATTTGATCTGGCTCTAGTGCCTGGTAATGGTTCATTATACTACCATGTCACTTTTCTACTGTTTGAAGATCTTTCTAAGATATTACTATGTCTAATTTAGTCTTATCAGTCCTGAAACTTATTCAATGATCTGAATGAATGGTCATGCCTGCTCTAGCTCTGCCTTGAAATTAATGTTCCTGAACAAAAAAGTAACAGAATGTGGGATTTCTCATTTCACATCAGTACCCCAATGTTAGCCAGTTTAAGCTAGATAATGCTGCAGTGACATTAATCCCTCCCCCATAATCTCAATGTCTTAACACTACACAATTGATTTTTTGGCTCATATTACATGATTCTCATGAATTGATGATAGCTTCTGATTCAAAATTTTCAAAAGCTCTGCCATTTCATAATTTCCCCATAGAAAAACCATGCCTTTCTCAGTCAGAGAAAGACTAGAGAATAATGCAAGTTTTTTTTCCAGGTCTCTTCCCAGAAGTGAACACATGCCATTTATGGTCATATTTTATTGACTAAAACAGTTTTCCTGTTCTAACCAGCTTCAGGCTAGACTGAAGGTATAATCCTCTATATGCCTGGAAGAGAAAAAGTAATAAATGATTGGTAAGTATTAGTTAGGCTTATCTTCCAAAAAATGCAAAGCATAACAAAGCAAAAATAGAATTTTCTTGTAACTTTCCTACAAAGCTACAAATATATGATTTGGTTTGGGCAGTGTCTTGGTCTTCTCTGGGTAGTGTTTCTCAATCCTGTTAAAGTTCTAGTTCATTAATTCCTTTGAGATGCCCACCTTAACAGGACTGAGTGCTCTACAAGGAGACATTATGCTGCCCATTGACTCCCTGTCCAGTCATGATTTCTCTCTCTTCCCAGGAAAGGAGTCCTGGAAATAGAACCCTGCCCTGTGAACCTGTACAGCTACCTACCTTTCTGACAAACTGGAAACCATGTTCTAACACTGTCTTTACTCTGTTTTGTAACTGGTGATATGAAGAACGGAGGCCTCCTTCCATTTTTAACATCATGAGAGAGCATATCAATTAAGACTCTGGTTGAAGGTGACAGGTTACAAGGCTGATGTTTTGAAAATGGTATGTAATAGCTTACAATAGTTGAAGGGTAGGTGGCCTCAAGTGTGGTTGGTTAAAGGGACTTGAATAATGTAAGTCTAGATTTGTTGCTTTCACCCCATTTCTTAGCTTTATTTCCTTTTGAGTTTGCAAGGTGACCCCCAGAAGCACTTAGGGCTCTGTGCTTCCAAGTTCAATTCCAGTGGGAAGTAGTGAAACTTCTCAGGCTACTCCTGTGAAGATCCCCAAGTTAATTCTCTTTGGATGACAACATCATGCTCTGAGAAAGGCACTCTCCTTGGCAGGTCAGGCTCCATGATCATCCTTTGATCCTCGTCTTTCTCTACAGTAGAGGCTGGAAAGCAAGATGATTCTCTGCCTGCATTGGATATATAAAACTGGCACTCAGGCCCTGGCCGGTTTGGCTCAGTGGATAGAGATTCGGCCTGCAGACTGAAGGGTCCCAGGTTCGATTCTGGTCAAGGGCATGTACCTTGGTTGTGGGCACATCCCCAGTGGGAGGTGTGTAGGAGGCAGCGGATCAATGTTTCTCTCTCATCAATGGTTCTAACTCTCTATCCCTCTCCCTTCCTCTCTGTAAAAAAACAATAAAATATATTTTTTTAAAAAAACTGGCACTCAGCATCTATTCTCATCTCCTTCTATTGTACCTTTTGTTTTTAATTCCATAGACTGTTAAAGTAAAAACTACATTTCCAAAATGCCCTTAGAGCTGCCCTTAGAATGCAAATCAGAGTTTTACCAATTACATGTACACACCTAATATTTGTTAGCAAATTAGAGATGATTTTCTTGCTGCTCTAGGCTGTTTTCCAGAAACAATTTCCCTCACTCCTGCACATCCTTTCTTTCCTGCTTTGGAGCTCTTCAGAAAAATTTGCAGCAAGAGGTGGCAGCCAGACTTCACAACCTGATGCTCCAGGAGCAGTTTTCTGGATGTAGGAAGGTAATTATAATGATGTGATGGTCACTGACACTGGTTTTCTGACCCCCACTTTGTGACTGGGGTGGTCTGTGCTTTAACTTACAGTTCCAGTGGACACATGCAAATTTGGTGTGAGTCAACATACAATCTGTATGGATACAGGTAACAGCAAACAAATTTAAAAATGATTTTACAAAAGAAAGTTTTCTCATGTAGCAAAGGGATTAAAACACTTGAGCTTATTAATACACATTCAAGTTCAAATCAGAGGTCTGCATTAAGTTGTATAAATGTGGTCAAGTGATTGAAATATTACCGATTTTAGTTTCCTATTTTGAAAAATGTGTATAGCACTATAAATGGTAGAAAGTTGTAGAAAAGATGAAATGCACTGATGTGCTCAATATACTTCCTTCTCCATCAACTTAAAACAAACAAACAAACAAGAAAAAATCTGACTTGTGTCCTATTGCCTGGCTGCCTTGATGCTTTCTATCTGCTCCTCGGTGGCCAGGTAACACCAGGTACTGATCTCAACTAGAAGGCAGGGCTTTGCCTTGCTATCCTGGGTCCCTGCCCAACTCTGTGACTGTCTCCTCCTCCCGTTATTCCCATCTTAATGATTTCCCAGGTCTACGGTCTCATTTGGACAGTGCTTTTTTTTCCCCCCTGTAAACACTCATGAAATAAAAAATGTCTTTCTTGTGACCTTTTCAGGAACACAATCACCGAGAGGTGTCCGGCCTGTAATTTGGACACTGCTATAATTTGGAGCTATTGACTGCCCTTCAGGGAATGGTGCACTATTTTCAGAGCAGGTTATTTTCAGAAGGAAAAACCTGCTTATCCCCATGAATTGAGAGCACACCAACTTGCTCTTTCTGAGAATAATTTTTTCCTGATCAGTTCATCTCCAGCTTTTAGCTTTAGGTGAGGCAATCACACTTTCTCGCCTTTAACCATTTGGACATTTCTTGCTATTTCAATTTATTTGAGCCTATTTAAACAATAAAAAGGAAGACTCTTCCATATAAATTTAATTCCAATTACACTAACTTCTTTGCCATTTTAGGATTATAATTTAAAGTTTGTGGGTTTTTTTTTCAAACTGACATGTTTAAAAGGTGATAATTCACTCGACAGCTGGAGAAAGTGGGATCATTAAAGGGAGAAACACGACCTAGCTATTGTCTGTGTTTTCAGGACACTAGCAGTGCTCTTTGATGTTTCCCAGCATCTCTTTCTTACTGCGTGGCTCAGGATTCAATATATTTGTTCATTTATTCCATACATAATCGCTGTGCATCATCTATCTCCTAGGCCTCATGATAAGCCTTGGGACAAAAGTGTGAGTAAAACATGGCCTGACCTCATTTCCTCTCTTTTTGTAACCGGTTTAGGTACAAGGAAAGTGAAGGAAAAGGTGAAAGGGGGAGAAAGAGAAATTATGAAATTATAACCAGAGAAAAATAAAGAGGAAAAAGTAAAATAATCAGAAGAGGATAAAGGGGATTAGAGAAGCAGAGAGGGAAAAAAATATGAGTAAAATAAGTGGTAGCAGAAAAAAAAATAAAAAAAGAGTGGTAGTATTAATACGTATATGCTGTTACTCTCACATGCATGCTTGTAATTTTCTGTATTTCCTATAACTCAAGTAACTTGATAATAAGCTCTCCAGTTTGACCAATGTCAGCAAAATATTTTAATCTTGTCATTTTAAGGTTATCTGTCTCTTCCAGTTTAAATCATAGATTCTCTTCAGGTTAGTTCATTCTATTCTTGAATTTTTCTACTTCCTTTCTTTTCCCTTCCCTTCTCCCAATAGGAAGCTTATATGATGCAAATGACATGGATGCAGATCTCCAGTCTGAATCCTTATTTCTGGGCCCTGCTGCTTCTGATGGTGATGTAAGTGGTCTCTTGTGCCCTAGGAATGGACTCCAGCCTTAGAGTCCTCTATGGTAGATGGGACAATGACGCCTGAAAGATGACCACATCCTAATCCCTAGAACTTTGTGACTATGTTACTTTCTGCCAAAGGGAATTAAGGTTTCAGATGGAATTAAGGAGGCTAATGAGTTGACCTTGAGATGGGAGATGATCCTGAGTTATTTGTGTGAACCTATTATGATCACAAAGGTCCTTAAAATGGAAGAGTGAGAAGAGAGGAACTTGAGAAAGATGTGACTATGGAAGAGTGAGAAAAGTGATGCCATGTGCTGGCCCTGAAGTAAGGAACATGGGAGGCCCTAGAAGCTAAAAGGGCTATGGGGACAAACCAGGGGATTCATAAAGGAACCTCAGACTCCTTCCTGTCCAATAAAGTCATTGCACCATGCCGACTTTCCAGAGGCTGCTCCAGGTGAGTACAGGATGTCCTACAAAGTGTACCCTTGAGCATTCCAAAAGGGGAGAGGGCAGAACCCTCTCTCCTTTCAGACTCTTTCTCTAAGTAAGGTTACCTGACACCTTAGAAGAGGCTCAGAGCTTAGTGGTGGTGAGTCACCCCAGGTCAGCAGCACCTTCCCTCCAGCTGTGTAAATATATCCAACCAGCCCAGAATGGTGTCACTCTCTGCGTGAAGGGAACAGGTCCTAGTACTGGTCCTCCCTCTTTCCTCTTCCGTGGCTCATGGTAAGACTCTGCGATCTTCATGAGCCAGCCTGTGGTTCTTGACCTTTAGAAGAAAGCTTTTGAATTATAGAAAACTCTATTGTTTCCCAAAAGAGTCTGACTCTTCCAAGCAAAAGTCTTTGCCTGAAAAGTGTTGGTGCTTAAGTGTGTTTCAAGAGTCTATTTTAAAAAGCAAAACATGAAATATTTTTTCTATTTTCTCATCTTCATTTTCTACTTCCCCTGAAGCAACAGTCACCTCAGTTTCAATGAGTGAGGACTGACAACAGTGAGGCTTACTAGGGCTAAAAACCACACTCAATTGTACTCTAAAATATGATGGTGCTATGAAAAGGGTGGGAGGAAAGGGGAAGAAAGGATAGTGTGAACAGGAGAGAAAACAAAAAGAAGCCCAAAGTAAAGGAAATGAAGGGAATGGGGAAGGAAAGGAGAGATAAGGCAACCATGCTTTAGCTCACTTGGGAAAAAACAAAAACCAAAAAAACAAATTGATCTTCTAGATGTTTCTTTGCAGAACAGCCTGCTGTACTCTGAAAGTGATAGGGACCTCACCCACACCCCAGACACAGAGCTGCTTGTTCCTGAAGACTCAGATCTCCTCTATTGCCAGGGAAGACCTTCCCACCTCTTTCCACTTGGTGACCTGAGCCAGGCAGCCCACCTGAGTATGTCCCAATTCCCTCATTTGTCACAAGGTCCCATAATATCCTGCTAATAGCTAAGTTACTTATCTTCTGAGTAGCTCAGGTTTTCCATCCATGAATGGATAGAAAGATAAAAGTCCGTGTTTATATAAACGGGCCTGCAGATGTCCATTTTATCACGTTTGTCTCACTACTCATTTGAGAACGAGCCATGAATAAGCATTCCATATATAATAGCAAGTTTCACACTGCCTTTCAACCTGGTTGCAAAACTTGGGCTCTACATGCTCAGCTAGGCTCCTGTTCTCTCATTACAATCACTCTGGGTAAAAAAGTGAAACCCCCCGAAAATCGAAAAACAGTCACCAAGCTGTCCACAGTTAATAGTTCTGAGTTAATATGGGAAAGTGATTAACTGGGCCCTTCAGGTTCTTCTGCCAAAGAGAATTGCACAATCCCATTCTCCTTCCATTTTCTCTTTCTGTAGTTCTACTAAAGTAATTTCACACACTTTTCACTAAGCATGCACATGACACACACTCACACACACATACACACATTCCCACACATCTAAGCTAACTCTCTGACACTCTGTTACCTACCACTCTCCTTTTTTCCTTTCTTTTAGTGAAATAGATAAGGAGATTTGCACCTTTGCTAAAGATAACGCCTTTATCTCCTCTCCCCTTTTTCATTTCCTCATCTTGCATTTCCTTCTCCTCTTACCCTGCTTCATGACTGGGCTCAGCATGAACACTGAGGCACATATAGTCACGGTGTATTTGTTGCATATGTGAGCGATTGGAGGATGACATTTTGAGACCTGCAGCTGTGTAGTCTGGAATTAATCCCGGGGATAGAGAGGGTTCTATAAATGTTATATAAACAGTGGAGGTTATTGGTCAGATTGGAATTTTGTAAAATAATTTTGTCTGCTGAAAGCTTCTGGAAATGGAGTGAGGATGTTATGAGAGTTGGGGAGACCAAGCTTGAGACAAGAATGAGGAGGACCTATCTCAAGTATAGACGGTGGCTGCAGAGAGATTATGCTAGTTTGGGGATCCAGTTAGGGGCTACAATAGAGATGATCATCTCTGCTCCACTGCCGGGAGCCGGTCCAAGGTCACCTCTCCGAGAAAGGTTGTTTCCCCAGGTAGGGATTTTCCCCTGAAGTTAGGGAGGGAATAAAACCTCTTAACTGCCAGGCGGGTAATTAATCACTTTAACTACGAACAATCATGCTTAAGCTACATAATCTTTACTCCCTGGAATGGAGATAAGAAACGCCCTAACCTTTGGAATAGAGATTGATAGGATTAGAATCAACTGGTATAAATACAGATGCAACAAGACAACAGGAGGCAGACCTCAGAAGGCAGACCTCAGAAGACAGACCTTAGAACACAGAACTTAGAACACAGAACTTAGCAGACAGGACCTACACAGAACCTAGAACTTCGCTGGAGAGAACATGGCAAAAGATCCTGGACTGAACCTGACTACAGAAATTGGCAAGAGAACCCAGCTACAGAACCTGGCGACCGAACCTGGCTGGAGAACCTAACCCGAACCTGGCTGGAGAACCTAGCAAGAGAACATGGCCACAGAACCTGGCTGGAGATCCTAACCAGAACTTCGCTAGAGATCCTGACTAGAACTTGGCTAGAGATCCTGCCTAGGCTGCTGATCAACTGAATGCTGTCTCCGTGTCATTCCTTCTTCGCCGACTCCGTCCACACCTTTGGGGACCCCTGGACCTGCTGGGGCTGGACCCCGGCACTCCACCACAGTGACAAAGTCAGACAGAATTGGTGTTTGGGCATGGGAATTATATAATTGTAAGTATGAGAAAGTAGCTGTAACTCTTAAGTGTTCCTAGGACATAAGTGGGTTTCTAAGGTAATGGCTGTAAGGCTGAAAATGAGGTGTGTGTGCATGATAAAGCTATGCATGGGAAAGGACTATGATGGATTGTGAACTCAGATTTTAAATCTGGCTGTGAAGAGTGTTTTTTTTCTTACATCTTATCCAAACTATTTATTATTGTAAAGATGAAAAGCATCCCATCATTGTGTTGAGAATTATCTCCCTGAGAATTCTGGAACATTCTTAAACTAAGTTTTTCAGGATTATCTAAATATGCGCAATAAGGTCTCGAGACAGAAGAGCATGGATGCAGGGAACGTGAAGATCTTATTATTTAAGGCTCATAGAATTACTGACAAAAATTCTCATCCAGCTAACAGGTGACCACCTTTTAACTTCAGATTCTGGGCTACTGAGATGTTTTAGTAGGGAAACAAAAAACAGGTATTTTACCTCCTAAATAATAAAGTAGACACTCCCCTGCAACTTTCCACCTGGATGATGACTTTGGACTGCATAAGACAAGAAAGGCCATGAGTATCACACTCACCCAGAATAGAAAACCTTTGGAGAGGATCTAGGGTAGGAGTTCTCTACATTTCAAACCTCCCTACTTTTCACAGGTTTACATAACAACAATGAAGGGGGGCAAATAGAACAATAGATACTGAGGTTAGGTTTGTGCAATAAAATTAGTAAAATTCTATGTGTTTCAAAGAGAGCACTCTGTGATGTGGCCCACAGGGACACGGAGAACTCTGATGTCAGAATGACTTGGAACCCATCCAAGGAAAGAAGAGAAGATCTCAAACAAGATGATTAGTCATGAGACCTCTGGGCAGTGTTCCCCAATGCCAGGGTGAGGAGGGGTCTGGGGTTAACCAGGACTCCCCAATTGTAGTTACATATGTGTAGCAGTAATATACTAACTGAGATATGTGAATGTAAGGAAAACGTGATTTTCATATCTTTACATTATTGATATTGCTTAAATATATGTGGGTCTACCAGTAAGTGCCATGTCAGAACGAGTGTATTTAGCTATAGCCCACTTGCTCTGGCAAGAGCCCATTGTGTATATTTCTTTCCAGCCTTCTGTTTGCAGAAGTCAAATGCGTAGCTTGAAATTGGCCATGATGGAAGTATTTCACCATTGAAACCTGCAAGTTGTATGAATCAGGGCTTTTTTGTTTTTTTGGTTTGTTTTTAGTGCCAGTTGTTAAACATTTACCAGCATATTGATCTTTCTCAATATAGAAACCTCTCTGAATCCTTTACAATGAACACAGAGCCCAGTCTAATGTATGTCTATTGAATAAATTTACAGGAAAGAGGAGGACAGGAGATTTGAAAGAAAAAGAGAGAGAGAGACTCTAAAGAGAATGTTTTAAGGAGATAAAGCTGAGTTTTGAGACAAGCAGAGATGAAGGTATAGTTGGGCATGGACAGTGAGAAAGGTCTTCCGGTGAGAAAGAAGGCTTGGCTCAGACTAATGAAAAACATAAGGAATTAGAAGACTCATAAAATAGTGAAAAATCACTTTAAAACAGAATGCATATCACAGTATCAGTAAATGGAGACAAAGGGTTTCCTGAAGGAAAAATTACAGAAAGCTATCTCCAGCTCAAGTCAGTGTCTTAGACCAGCAAAGACAAACAGGAAGTTACATAAATCCCTGCTGCACAAAGATGCTCTCAGACATCAGTCTGTTTCAGAGCAAGTGCCCCTGATATGTATTAGCTTTTTTTTTAGTCCTCACCCAAGAATATGCTTTTTTATTAATGAGAAAGAGAGAGAGAGAGAGAGAGAGAGAGAAAGAGAGAGACTGAGAGAGGTTGAAAGAGGGGATGATGCAGAGTTGCAATAAAATCTAATAACTACCACCTGATAGTTAAACAGATTGTTCACTCTGACCACCAATGCAGTTGACTACCATGACTACAGCGCATTAAGACCTAGCAATTCATGATTAAAAGTCAGCAGCATCATAAAAATCAGCTTCTATGAATATCCCAAAGAAAACTCACTTAGCTCAGTTTTATGAACTTCCCCAAGGGTTCTGGAATCCAGTCAGCCACCACCTGCTCACACAAACTGCAGGAAGCAGCCACCACAAAGGAGATACAAATCCCCAAAGCTTCCATGTGAATGACGCATGTCTTGTGATGTCAACTTCCTGATCTTGAGCCTGCTATTAATGCCCTCTACCTGGCCTCCTTGTTTCCACTTTTAGCCATCTCCAATCCATTATCCACAGCGGGGAGAGAGAAGTCTTTTACAAATGTGACTGCGTTTTGTTATAAACTTGCTTGAAGCCATCTGCTGAACTTCTGTCATGCTTTAAAGTAAATCCAAACCCTTTAAGCTGGCCTTCAAAGCCTAACCTGATCTGTCTCTGTGCACCTCTCCAGACTCATCTCAGACCTCCCCACCCTTATCTCTGCCCTCCAGACATAGCTCATTCTTTCAGAGCCTCAGACACAAGTCTTTCTGTTCTACCTTCAAAGCTCAACAGCCTTTGTCCTAGATGTCCTGCTCTGCTCTGCCTTTTGCGTGACTGGCTCTTGCTCAGCCTTCAGATCTCAGCTTAAATGTCATCCTCTCAGCGAGCCTTAGTTGACTGCCCTCCTAATATTTTTTATTCTTGTTTCTTTGCTTCACAGCAACTCGCATTTTCAAAAGACTTTTTAAGTCATTGGTTTGTTTCTTCATTACCTGCTTCTGATAGATCTCTGAGGAAGGGACTTGGTCTGTCCTCTATAATAGGTTTTATTTTCGTAGTTAGTTTGGGTCAAACTATTTATCTCAGGTATGGACCCACCTATTAATACATGTTTTCAGTGATGGCTCAAACAGTATGTACACACTTCTATTTCACCTAATAGGGTTTTTTTTTGTTCTTTCATCTTATAAACTTTCCTCTTTCTTATAATCTGTGCCCCCTCTCTTTTTTATTGAGCACCATTTTTTATTAAGTTTGGGTTAAGAGCCTGTACTGTTAACTTAAATTTAACTTATTTAAGAGGTGATTTAGTAAGAGTTATATATCTGAAATTCTTTTGTAGCTGAGTTGAAAAAGAAATGTTCTTTTTGTCAGTTAATTAAACTTTTTTACTGTTTTGTGGGTAGTCTCTTACATTTTCTCTGCTCACATGCACTGTAAAGCAGAATTGTGGCCACTTATAAAGGGAGAGCTAAGAATTTAAGCCTGCCCACATAAGCTTCCAGGCTTTTTCTTTCCATTGAAGATAATGTGGTGCTGGAAATTGTCAATCTCAAATCAGAGGATTATTAATCTTCTATGAGAGCCAGTGAACGGCCTTAGGCTGGTGGGGGTGGGAAAGATGACCAGCAAGTAGAATGTGGAATATAAATTGTCCATTCCCCTCAAAGACTGTAGGAGTCCCCATGTTCTTGGTGAAGTCTTTTACAAATATTCAGCGCCAAAGCAGAATGAATGAACTATTTTGAAAACCTTATACTGTTATATTCCTTAGCTGATGATTCATAAGATCCTGATTAATTTTTTAAAAAATATATTTTATTGATTTTCTACAGAGAGGAAGGGAGAGGGATAGAGAATTAGAAAAATCGATGAGGGAGAAACATCGATCAGCTGCTTCCTGCACATGCCCCACTGAGGATGTGCCCGCAACCAAGGTACATTCCCTTGACTGGAATGGAACCTGGGACCCTTGCATCCGCAGGCCAACTCTCTATCCACTGAGCCAAACCGGTTAGGGCGATCCTGATTAATTTTAATACATTCTACCCTATCTTTCCTTCCACCTGTCTAAACCCACTTCTACTCCTTCAATATTGAGAGATGAAGTGGGCCAGACAGGAATGGGCTCACCATTAGAAACTGCAGTGACTGCTAGTGTGGTCCTTAAATCAAAGTTAAGCTAAGCCAGTTCTTAGTGGAAGCCAAAAGTCAGTAGCTGAAGAGACCAGAAGCAAATCCCAGAACTAATGCCTTAAAAAGAGGAATGTAAATGTAAGAAGATGAGAACCAGGAGCCAGGGGTGAAGTGAGTCCAAGTAAGCTTAGGCAGAGACTGAGTGGTGAGTTGTCATAATGACTTTGAACATCTTTGAAGCACCTAGCTCTTGCCTATATTAGTCGTTGGGCTCATGGTATGTTCATTTCTTGGGAAAAATTGAATTGAATGTTTCTGTTTATTTTTACAGAATTAGAGAATACTCTATAATTATACATTTTTTCTTTTTTTAAAACTCTATATTTTTTATCCTCCAACTATGTATGGCTCTGACTCTCAACCATGTATCATTAATTGGAGGTGCAGGTGATAATACCCATCACTACAACCCTAAATAAACTTTATGTGACTCCTCATCGGCCTCTAGTACTCATGGCATGGTTCCTTTATTGGGTATTTTAAGGTGATAATTGATTTAAAACAACTGGAACTCTTCTAAGACTTATTAATCATGTTTTTATATCCATATATTTAGAAAAAATATTAACACTGAACTAAATAGAATAAAAGGGTCATTATCAATCATCCAACCTAACATTATTTTCCCTTACAAAAGATGTTTGCATTCATGTCAAATTAGTTAAAATGCTACGTATAGACATCTGGACATATCTGTGAAAATAGGAAAAAATAAAAGGATTATTTACACCTTCTCAATTCTTTTAACAAGGATGATATAGTGATAAAATGTACCCGTATGCTATAAGTAGATGTTAAATGGGTTGTTAATTCATTGATTAGTGGGCCAACTTGTGAAAAAAAGTTAGATAAAATAAGTTAGCTTATTGGACATAATATAGGCAACTATAACAACAGCAATTATCTATTAGTGTGTCTATGTGTAAGGCAATGATGTAGTAACTGCACATATATATTTTTTTCTAATCTCTCATTCATGCTGCAAAGTAAACATTAAGCTCACTTAAGATATAAGAAAATCATATCTCAGAAAGGTCAGGTCACTTTTCCAAGATCATACTACTCTAGAGAAACCAAGATAGCACCAGGTCTCCCTGACTTCACAGCCAACATTCTTTCAACAGATTGGTGCCCCTATAATAACAAATGGGTTTTGTTGCCCAGCTGATAGCACCATAAAAGAACAAAAAGATAAAACAAAAACAGAAATTTAAAAAGTACTGATTATCTAATGGGAATTTTTCATTTGACAGAAGGATAAGATGAAGTATGCAGAGAAGGAAATACATTTGCAAGGCTGGTTAGCTTTAGAGCTATAATGAGAATGCATCAGTCTAGAATCCTAGCCCTGGGCTCTTCCTTACCCACCTGCCTTTCACCTATGACATGCACAAATCCTAGCTTATTTCCTGCAAATCTAACCTGGGGTGATATTAATTCTATGTTTTGTTCAGTGGTTCCTCTTTTTTATTTCACAAGTCCTAAGGCTGAGGAAAGGAGACAGAAATCCCCCATTGCTGGTAAAGAAGGAAAACTGGACAGAAAATTAGAGATAACAGTTCTGTCTCAACTCTCCAGAAATCTGAATGGCCCTGGACAAGCACGCAGGCCCTCTGAGGTTCATACCTTCTCCATGAGCGGGGAGGACATACCACCCTTACCAAATGCCCAGAGGTTTTGAGGAGATTGAATGAGGTAACAAAGGAGAAAGTGCTTTTCCAATCCTGAAGCACTTTATGAAGAGAGATGGTCCACTGGCTCAGGACACTGTGAAATGAGATGCGAAGTGCAGTAGGCACAACCCATTTCCTCCAAAACCATTCCCTTTGCTCACATAATTTAAGCAAAGCTCTTATGGGTATCTCAATGCTGTACTACCCTCTCAACCCATGCTTTTTTTTTTTTTTTTTTTTTTTTTTTGATAGAGTTTTCTCTAAGGTCTGGAGGACTTCTTATCCCAGAGCAGCCTCAGCTTAGGAATACAGGAGTAGTCATCACCCACACCTGTAGTGGACAGAAATGAAAGAACAAAGGTCACAGCTTTCCAGGCTTCAGTGGGATAATTCTGAGATGTTTCACAAGATTCCCAAATGGCTCCTGGTGGGTCAAGCCCCAGCTTCTCACCTCAATGTTCAGCTCAATATCCCACTCTTTATCAACTGCTCTTCTACAGTATTGCTTGCTCTCTCCCTATCTCTGCTTCATGGGATACCTTCTCTTGATGGTTAATTTTATGTGTCAACTGGCCTATGAGAGATTCTGCATAAGATTAACGTTTCAATGGATACACTAAGTAGGTACATCTCATCAAGTCTGTTGAAGGCCTGAATTAAACAAATCCTCTCTCTGTCTGACTGCCTTCAAAGTGGAACATTTGTGTTCTCTTGCCTTCGAACTTGAACTCAGACTAGAACTTATACCTGCTGCTTCTCAGGTCTTTGTACTCAGGTTGAAATTATATCATTTACTTTCCTGTGTCTCTATATTACTGACTGTAGATTTTGGACTTCTTAGCCTCCATAATAACTTTAACCAAGCCAACTCCTTAGAGTAAATCTCTATTATCTATCTATCTATCATCTATCTATCTATCTATCTATCTATCTATCTATCTATCCATCCATCCATCTATCATCTCCTATTGGTTATATTTCTCTGGATAATCCAGAGTAATATGCCTTTCAAATTAAAAACCTACGTTCAAATCATTGTCTCAGGCTCTGCTTTAGGGAGATCTAGAACAAACATAGTTGAGTTGATTCTAAGCCCTTTCTATCAGATCATTTTTTATTCCTTCCACCTCTGTAAATGATTATTGAATTTCTACCATGTGACATGAAAATGGGTGATTGCAATGCAAACCAGTGAGGACCAGATGAGCTTCCCTGCATCCTGGCCTCTTCCCTCAGTCCCTGGAACTGCATCTATGTTTGGTTTCAGCTCCATTTATTGAATTTCTGGTCATGCTTCCTCAGTACTCTCCCCTAGGCTTGGCACAGACTCTCAGCTCATACGTCTTTCCTAATTATATTTCTGGGCTTGTGAACTGACGCAATGACAGCTGTGAAGAATTCTCCATCCCAGAAAGGTCAGGGAAAAACGTAATCCACAGACTGGCTGCCACTTTGCACAAAGCCTGCTGCTGAAACACAGGTTCTAACCTTTCAGTTTCTCTAAGGAAGTCTTCAGCTCCTGCACCCTGCCTGGGGCTGGCACTGATGGGTGGTGGAGGCGGAATTCCTCACAGGTAGGCCCCCACGCCAGACTCCCCATCCTGCCCTGCCAATTTCTGCAAATGTTGCATCGGGTGCTTTGTGCCTGGGTTTATTAGACAACTGATGCCTGATTAAAAGTGGCAACCCTGCAGTTCCCACTACAGCAAACACAAAAATGTGGAGCATGGGCATGCCAGCCCAGGTCTTCCTGAATGCCATGGGCCAAAGGAAACGATTCAGCTGATGGGGCCCCAGCCTCGCTAGGGCAGCAAACCCCTTTGCTTTTGGTTCTTTCCTAAGCTAAGTGCCTGCTTTGAGCCAGACACTGCACTGGCTCTGTACTCAGATTGGAATTATAGCATCTACTTTCCTGGGTCTAGCAAGAAAGGCAGAGAAACACAGAGTTGCAAAGTACCGTGGCCTTCCTCTGCCAACACTTCCAAGGAAAATAGTGGGTGAAATGGGTTAGGGTGAGGGTCAGGCAATCCTGTGTTTGAATCCCAGCTCCCCCACTTACTAGCTTCTGAGTGTGGCTAAGTGACTTAACATCTCTGAGTTCCCAATTCCTCCTCTGAAAATGGGACAATAGCTTAAACCAGTGGTTCTCAAACTGTGGGTCATGACCCCTTTGGCAGTCGAACGACCCTTTCACAAGGGTTGCCTAAGATCATCCTTCATATCAGATATTTACATTATGATTCATCACAGTAGCAACATTATAGTTATGAAGTAGAAACGAAAATAATAATTTTATGGTTGGGTCACAACATGAGGACTATATTTAAAGGGCCAAAAGGTTGAGAGCCACTGGCTTAAACAATCTCTCCTTCCCAATATACCTCACCCTCGAGGAATGTAATCATGTATCATGATAGAGGTGCTGACTATCCCTACAATGGCAATCACATTACAACACATACAAGTATCAAATCAGCATCTTGGACCCCCTTATATATGTTAACAATGTTATATGTCAAATAGAGGGTGTACCAAAGAATGTATACACACTTTAACAGCTGATAGCTCAATGTTGAAAATGAAATGTATTTTAATAAACACTGCCTTTACAATTATGCCAAGTGTGTGTATACATTTTTGAAGGGACATCCTATATATTTCAATACATTTTTAAAATTAACAAGTATGAATGGGACCACAGCATATATATACTATGCAGTTGTGAGAACAATCTTTGTGAAGGGCCTGCACAGGATGCACATACACAGAAGGGGATGTAGCCATTGCAATTTCCTGCCCTCCTTGCCCGCAGTGTCCAGAGCCCCTCTCTCTTCTTTCCTGTGCTGCATTGGTATGTCTATGACCCTCTGTTCTGCCTTCTCTCCTCCAGAGCATGATCGTCAACATAAATTAACCATGTCATTTAAACCCTGAGTCTCAGCTGCCCACCTGTAAAATGGGAATAAAGTAACACTGCCAGGTCTACTCATCTCATTGAACTTTTGATTGCCAAATGAGGCAATGGTTGTGACACTACTTTATCTACATGAAGAGACACTAAAGAGAAAAGTAGAAGTGCCAAGGGAATTTTCCTGGATTCTAGGTACAGCTGTTCCCTCCGATCTGAGTTACATATATTTTTGGAATATTTTATATTAAAACATTTTCCCTATTTAAAAAGCAATGCACCTTCATAGTATTTCATTTAAAAACAAGAAAAAAGTTGGGAAGAAAGCAAAGACACTTTTTACCCCACTCTGCACATGTCATCTTGTTAACAGCTTTGTGTATTTTCTCCCATAGCCTCTGCATGTTCAGTGTGATATGACCTGCTTTTCATGTTGAATAACCCTCTGCTTGCCTTTCCAGGAGAGCTGGAAACCAGCTGAGAGAAGTTGGGGGAGAGTGAAGGCAGAGAAGGGAAATGGGTGGACACATAGTTCCTGATATTAAAGGAAGCGTGACTGATACTTCTGTATGAGTCCTTGAACTGCATATTCAAGGAGAAATTTTAAAGGGGAGAAATGTATGTTTTCCTGTCTCAACATGTTTGTAAACAAATAGGAACAGGGCTCCTATGCTTCCAGCTCAAGTGTCTAAATAATCATTTCACCAGGTGCAAGCTCAGTGGCCCAGGAAGAGGACTGGGGAACAAAGAGAGTCTGGCCATGCTGGAGAATGCGTGGTGTGTGTGTGTGTGTGTGTGTGTGTGTGTGTGTGTGTGTGTGAGTGATTCTTTTCTGGGACTTCAGGAAAGTACAATGAAAAAAATCACAGTGGACCTCAGGGATAAAAGGGGGAGAGAATCTTCTTCAGAAGGAAGATTCAGGAAAAACATTAAAAAGCAGGAAAGGTAATAAAGGTCCTTGGGGCTGCTTAGAATAGGATTCAAGGCAAAGAAATTTCTGAGCAGAGGTCAGCTCTAGGGACATTGGGAGTCCATGGACTTGAATGTCACTGCCTTCTCCTTAGTTCAAGGGTCTTAACCTGAGGTCCAGGAGACTCCATAGGCCCCAAACCATGCTCAAATAGGAGAATCTATGGCTTGGTCACCAATAGAAACCACAGATCTTTTCATCACATTATAGTTGTTTCAAATTGTAAAATATAACTACAGTTATATTATAGGATTTATGAAATCCACCACTAGGTCATGCTATTTAATATATTAACAGACACACATGCATTACTATGTCACAGTTTTGTTATTTTTAGGGCTCTGATAACTGGAAATTCAACATAATTGGTTTTGATTCTATTTTTTTTAGTATTTTTAATGCAGGAAAATTATTATTCTTGGAAAGAATCCAAAAAATAAATCATAGTTCAAAAGGGGTTCATGGCCCTAGCTGGTTTGGCTCGGGGGATAGAGCATCGGCCTGCAGACTGAAAGGTTCCAGGTTCGATTCCGGTCAAGGGTGTGTACCTGGGTTGCGGGCACATCCCCAGTAGGAGGTGTGCAGGAGGCAGCTGATCGATGTTTCTCTCTCGTCAATGTTTATAGCTCTCTGTCCCTCTCTCTTCCTCTTTGTAGAAAATCAATAAAATTTTTTAAAAAAGGGATTCATGGTATAAAAGGAGAAAAACTCCTAGTTCGGTGACTATAGGAGAACTGTATAGCTGCTCCCAGGGGCAGAATAGAATAGTCTAGATGCTTTGGGCTATAAGAAATAGAAAGCCAGTGTCTGATTTAGCAACATGAGTACATATTATATCAAATGACACTAAACCTAAGGTAGGGTTGGCTTTGGGGTGGATTTGTTCAATAGCTCATAAATGACCTGAATGGCCTAGGTTCTATTGGTGTCCTCACTCTGCCACCCACACTGTCAACTTGGTTCCCTCACCATCAGGACTTGGTTGCAAGAGCAGTTGGGCTACTTGCATCATCTTTATTTACATCTAGTGTGAGATAGAAAAACCCCTATTCTGTTGCTCTCTCTCTCAAGTGACAGAAAAATATTCAATTCTCCAGTAAGTTCTCCTGAGGTCTCATTGGCCAGAATTTGGTTACATGGCTATTCATCCTATATAATAAAGAGATGATATGCAAATTGACCATCACACCCTCGCACAAGATGGCCGCCCCCATGTGGTCAAAAGATGGCTGCCACAAGATGGCTGGCAGGGGAGGGCAGTTGTGGGCAATCAGGCCAGCAGGGGAAAGAAGTTAGGGATGTCCAGGTCTGCAGGGGAGGAAGGGCATTTGGGGGTGACTGGACTGGCAGGGGAGGGCAGTTGTGGGCAATCAGGCCAGCAGGGGAAAGAAGTTAGGGATGTCCAGGTCTGCAGGAGAGGAAGGGCAGTTGGGGGTGACTGGACTGGCAGGGGAGGGCGATTGGGGTGTCCAGGCCTGCAGGGGAGGGCAGCTGGGGGCAATCGGGCTGGCAGGGGAGCAGTTAGGCATCGATCAGGCTTGAAGGGGAGTGGTTAGGGGGTGATCACGCTGGCAGGCAGAAGTGGTTAGGGGCAATCGGCAGGCAGGCAGGCAAGCGATTGGGAGCCAGTAGTCCTGGATTGTAAGAGGGATGTCCTGGATTGGAGAGGGGTAGGCTGGACTGAGGGACACACCCCCCACCCTCCAGTGCACAAATTTCATGCACCGGGCCTCTAGTCAATCAATAATCAAGAAGAATGATGCAATTAGCAGATTCAGCTAACCAGAAGTACTCCCCTGCCCCCAGTTCCCCTAAACTTCACATGATGGCTACACAATGGGGAGAGAGAAATGAGTCTTTTGTGGTCCATCATGGTGTCTGTGGGCTTTGAAATGACTGCGATCATAGTCTACTTGAACGTGTTGGAGATGCTGAGTTCAGCCCTTTAAACCTCTGTTAAGAATCTTTGTATGCAGAAACAGTAGGAGAGCAATGAGTGGATGAGAAGGGTGCCAGGTGTTGACTCAGGGGAAGTACTATGTGGTGCTCTTCTCAGAGAATAGTAAAGTTTGTGCAGGTTTCCAATTGTTGGGTTGTAGCTAAGCAGTGACAATGAGTGCCCAAACATCAAGGCCACTTGCAGTTGAAGTCCCAGGACAACTGCTTCCAACCAGAAGCACACTCTCCGTTTCCCCCAGTGTGTCTTACAATTGTCCATTATGTGTTATGTGCATGCCAAGAAAAAAGCATGGGAGCACTGGTTTATTCTACTCAATCTTACCAAAGGCTGAGACACATTGTACTGGCTTATTAGTTGAGAGCAAAGATTCTAGAGAAAGGCTGCATTGCATCAAATTTGAGCTCCTCCAGCTATGTAGCTTCCCTGTACTGTCATTTCTTCATTTGTAAAATAGGAATTACAATAACAGTGATCTTCTCACAGGGTCATGGTGGGTTTTAAATTAGTCATTACAGAGCAACTACTTTTTTAATGGGCCTGACACATGTACAGCATTAAATAGACCTTCTTGTGTGTGTTTTTTTAATATTTCCCAGCATCCTCCTTCTTCTGACTAGGAGACTAAACCAAAGCTGGACCTGTTCTTGCAGAAATGCCTCTAATACAAAATATCTGTGCTCAACAGACATTTTCAGAATGCATACAAAAACCTATGAAACAGCTCATCCCAGTCCTATATATTACTATGAGTGTAAGGTTGAACTGGAGACCATGATCTCTACTCTGTACACGCACATGCAAACATACACAGCAAAAAACAAAAAAAACAACAACAACAAAAAAAACAAAACCCACTTTCCAACAACAGGCGCAGCACAAATAATTACAGCCAGGCTGATTCTTAGGGCCTCCATGGGGTACAAAGGAGGTTGCATGTCGATATTGCTCACTATGGCACATCATCTTTTCCCTACCCCAGACCTCTGCACCCCAAACTCCACCAGGAGATTTGTCTACTAGCTCACATACTTTCAAGGGCAAACATGGCCACATCCCCCATCCTGGGCTCCTATGTGCCAGGTCCTCCCTATGTCACCTGCCTTTCCTTTTTAGTATCCCCACTGCTTCTGTCTCCCTAGAAACCTTTCCCAGGAGACTTGGCCTCATAGCTGCAAAGCTGAGGATGGTACACACAGCACTGCATTCCCTTGTGACCCCTGTGTGACAGAGGAGACCCTTACTCCACATTTTGTGTCACCCTTTGTTACCTGGGCTCTGAGGGGACATGACTTGTCTCTGAGTATCATAGGTTCTAAATGGCCCCTTCAAATTCTTTCTGCACATTGTGTACCTCTAAGGGAACAGACACCATTCTCCGTTTCTATGTCATTCTCCTGACTATTCCACATATGCACGTACGCATACACACACATGCCATGGACACACACACAGATCCATATTTATCCCTGCAAATAAATTTGATAATTGATGGCCCGAGGAAGCAGTCTGGCCCCTCACACCAATATCCACATGGTCCCAGCCCACGCTGTTCTCCCTGTTCACTGCTGAGATACAGGTAACTACTCAATCAGTGAGGTAGAAGGCAAAATGGCATTTTGGAGGAAAAATACAGAATGCAATTGCATCAGGAATTGATGCAAGAAAAGTAGTCACAGGAGAAACCATATTGTTTTCCTGCTAGGCATGCTGAGGGCATGGGGAATAAATTGGTAAGTGGTGACGGATTAATGATGGCAGCATCTGCTCGGAGCAGGTGGTGATCACAGTGGCCATGACAATGAAGATGCTCATGGAATTAGGAAACCCATCCCCCACCCCCTCATACATACACTTGACACGCTTGAGTTGCTACTTTCTATCTCCTCTTTGGAGTCTGTGAAATTAGGATGCTACATGTAACACAAGAAGGAATGGGCTGTGTATGGGATTGACCTTGACAGGCTTTGTCTCTGTTGATTCCAACTTTCTCTGATCCTCTGTTTTTCTGTACCTGTCAGTATCTTCAGAGGAGACAGGAAAGCAGAGCCAGCCTGTTCTGGATAGCACATAGCTCTTAGACAGTGAAAGAAATCTCATATAGTATGATATCTCCTGAAGCTAACCCTTGGGAAGCTCAGGTAAGCCACTGAAAGCAGGTACAGAACCTCCTGGACTCCAGCAGATGGCTATGCTTTTGATTGGTCGTCATTAAAAAAAAATCACAGTGAATTTCTTCCTTTTTCTTTCCTTCTCCCTGGAAGGCAAGCTTCCTTAAGGGTGAGAAAAAAATCCCTGAAGAATATGACTAGATACAGATTCCAAGATAATTCTGCTGTTGAGTGAAATGTGGAAAGAAATGCCCCATCTATTTGTTGAGACTTTAAAGAAGGCAAGGATGTTACTCAAAACGTTGGGCTCACCTGAGAAGTGGTTTATGTTTGTGGTAGATGGTGGATAGATTTCATGTGCACAATTTCAGTACCCTCCCAAATCCTTCCCTAACACAGGGACAACCCCCTCATCACTCTCTGTGCAGGACCTGGCATCATCTATCACCTGCCCTATCTACCACAGATGCCCATCACAGGACCTCCGTCCTCCTAAACATGCCATCCTCATAATACAAACCCATCCTCATGGCTTGTATTATGAGGTCCCAGTGGTCACTGTCTCACCCCCACCTGCCCTTGGGGATGCGGACCAGAGTGCTAATATGTCCACCCATGAAAGCGTAAAGATATTATGTAACTTTCTTGAGCCTTCGCCTCCTCACCTCTAAAATACAGAAAATATTAATAGATAACATTTACTGAACACTCATTCTATGCAGGTACTTTTCCAACCGTTTTGCAAGTATCCACTCATGTAAGGCTTCTCTTGGAATTTGGGTAAGATAAATGCACTAACAAAGGCAAGCGCTTAGGACATTGTAAGAATGTTGTCCATGCTCTGTAGATGGTCCTACTATTGAACTGTGCCAACTCCAGTTTTGGTTGTCTTATTAGTTTTCTAGAGCTGCCATAGCAAAGTATAGGAGTCCCTCTTTATCTGTGGTTTCAGGGTGCCCGTTACCTGTGATCAGTTGTGGTCTGAATATATTAAATGGAGAATTCCAGAACTCAGCCATTCACACGTTTTAAATTGTGCACCAATCTGAGTCACATGATGAGATTGCACACTGTCCCGATCTGTCTTCCCAGGATGTGGATCATCTCTTTGTCTAGTGTACCTATGCCGCAGGTAGTCAAGCAGTAGCCTTATTGCTAGAAGGTCCAGAGTAGCTTAACACTGTCACAGTGCCTGCATCATTCACTGCATGGCAAGGCATTGTGTCCTCTCACATTGTCACAAGAAGGGCGAGTGCAGTGCAGTGAGAGATTTTGAGAGAGAGACCACATTTACTTAATTCCTATTAGTAGAGTACACTTATTATAGTTGTTCTATTTTATTATTAGTTATTATTGTTAACTTTTCACTGTGCCTAGTTTATACATTAAAGTCTATTCTAGGTAAGTATGTCTGAAAAAAAACAATATATACAGGTTTGGTACTTTCTGTGGTTTCAGGCATCCACTGAGGGTCTTGGTCTTAGACTATATCCCTCATAGATAAGGCCGGGGGGCGGGGCGCTACTGTACCATTGACTAGGTGGCTTAAACAATAGATATTTATTTTTTCAGTTTCAGAAGTTAGGACTTTGAGATTGGAGTGTCAACAGGCCTTCTGAGGCCTCTTTTCTTACAAATGGCTGTCTTCTCCCAGTGTCCTCACATGGTCTCCCCTCTGTGTGTCTGTGTCTTAGTGCCCTCTTTTTATAAGTCATATTGATTTAGTGTCCACCCATATGATCTCATAACTTTACAGTCCCTATCTTTAAATACAGTCAAATTCTAAGGTGCTAGTGTCAGGACTTTGACATGAATTTAGGGAGGACATAGTTCAGTTCATAACAGTTATAGTATATGCCTTGTCTTTACATTTCTATTGTGAAACTCAGGAGAAGATGACTTTACAATAAAACTTCAGTGAAAGTTGAGATTAAAAATAATAGAGAGACAAAGAAAAGGACTATAGAAAATAACTTACAGCTGCAGCTGGATGGTGCTTGGGGTTTAGCATCCTCAGGTCATCTTCTGGAGGTTTGCAAAGCCTGACTCCATAGCATCCTGGCATCTGCTGCCACCTCCTCTTCTCCAGGCGTGAGTGTCCTCAGACAGGTTAGTTCAATGACAGTCCTATTCAGACCCAAATCCATAAGCCACAGAGAAGAAAAGAAATAATGCTTTATCTTGGCTATTTCAAGGTCATCTTCTCTGGTTCTGATTTCTTGACTCAGGATATTCAATTTCCCGGGATGATGGAGAGGATACCTGTCCATTTCATTCCTAAGAAAACCCCATCCTCATGGCTTGTATTATTTGGCCCTGAAAATGCAATTGTATTAAAATGTAACAGACCATTCTGAATGACAATTTAAAAGCCTGAGTGTCAATGTGAAGCATGCTCCAAAAGTTATTTTATATTTCATTATCTTTTGTCAACTTGTTTTAGATTATTTTCTCTATTTGCTGTGTGTGATTTCTTCAAGCCTATTGTCTTCTCCCTGGCCATGTTTTTAGTTGTGTTTATTTAATTTTGTTAGTGTTGCCATTATTATTTCAAGTAGAACTCTCAACTCTGCAGTGGTTTTATTTTTCTGGCCTATTGTTACTTTAATCTTTTTTTCTGATCTATTCTCACTTCTTAACCTCCTTCTGTTGCATTATCAGTTTTTTTATTTTGATCTCTAAGATTTACTGTCTTTTGAGATTATTTTTTTCAGAGAAACAATATTTCCGTGATTCTGGTGCCTGGTGAAATTTAGCTCCTCTTTTTTCTTATATTCCTTTCATCAACATTATCATTGTTTTAATTCCAGAATATATGCCTATGTGCTGAGCCAGGTCTATTTGATTACCTATGTTGAAAGCTGGAGAGGACAGCTCCTCTGAGTCAGGCAGAGGCAGAAGGCTGACAAAGCCAACACCTCACATGATTAATGGTCTCTGTCATTCTCCAATCATTGTCTCTAACCTGAGAACATACATTCCCATGGTTTGTGTACTCAAGGGGTTTTAGGGCTTACAGTCAAGTTCCAGAAATCTCAGGTTCTCTGTATTGTTATCTACTTCTCTTCCTTCTTCCAGATTGTCCTTTCCTGGCTGCTTCAGTATTATTACTACTAATAAAGATGCATGGTTTCATGGTGCTTCTTTCTGCTCCATTCCCAAGCTACTTGGGGGGTCTCTGTAAGGGTATATTCTCTTCTAGTCATTTGGTCCCCTGAAGCACTGTCATCATGGATGTATGTTAGTGAAAGGATCATTGCATGGGTCTTTCAAAACTGTAATGATCATTTCAGAGAACTTATACATCTATCCATAAATATAAACAAGCTCCCATTGTCTCCATTTTAAAATACTTTATTTCTGACTTTATTTTTTTTTTAATTTTATTTTTTATTACAAAGGATATTACATATGTGTCCATTTTTCCCCCCGCCTAGACAGTCCCCCTAGCGTCCCCTATTCCCCAGTGTCTTATGTCCATTGGTTATGCTTATATGCATGCATACAAGTCCTTTGGTTGATCTCTTACCCCCCTACC
>NW_006299715.1:2599964-2605470 GCF_000327345.1 Myotis davidii
TCTTGATCCGAAATGTCCCATGAACAGGATTCAGCGAGAACAAACAAACAAACTCCAGCTGCGGAAACGGGGAAGGCTTGGTTTCTGTAAACTCTTCTTTTACGGGCACTGCAGGGTCAGGTCAGCTCTTCAGGCTGCCCCCTTTAGGCTCAGTCCTCCGCGATCACAGAACCCAGCTCTCAAATTCTGCAGTGGCGCCAGGAATACCGTGGATCGCCTTTCCCCCCGTCAGGGGCTGTGCCTGTCCCAAGAAACACGGCTGTCTGCCACGCGGTCTCCCTCCGACCCTCTCGGCTCATAGGTCTGACAAATTTTCCTTCCCAAATCCCTGTGTGTTTTTTTTTCTACCTTTCCAGGGGAGTTCTGCCCTTCCCGTCTGCAAACTGTCTCACCAGCTGAGCAATTTCGCCAATTCGGGGTGGGTGTTATTAGTTTCAGCTGCTCACTCCATTTGCTCCGGGACACGACCTGGGACGCGTCTGCCTATATCGCCGCCATCTTCTTTCTCCTATTTCTGACTTTAAAAAAATATTTTGTGTTGTGTTTCAGCAAACTATTTCCTTTTGTTATTGAAGGTGGAATTTCATTCTTGTTTTTATGATTTCTAAAAGTATTTTGATGGGTTTCCAGAGAGGAGAGTGAATACAAATTTTAATTACTACTATCCTAACTGCTATTCATTCTTAATATATAAACATATCAAATCAATACAGAATGTTGTACACTTTAAACTTACACAATGTTATGTGTCTAATATCTCAGAAAAATAAAGAACCTTTTATATTAAAAAGGTACTATGATACTCTGAATGATGGATAATTCAGAGTAAAAATAACTTCAAATGTTACACCTAGAGAGATGTATAGTAAAATACAAAACAACCAACTAGCAACACTCATTCCAGCTTCTTCCCTTATTTCTCCAGTATTGTTTTACATTGAAATAAGCTGCATGCATGTCTATATAGTTCTAAAGAGGGCTGAAATACTAAGCTGTGTAGAATAAAGTTGTGGACTCCATGGTTAGAGATAGCTATATATATATAAAAGCCTGAGAGACCGGCTGACCGGCCAACTGGCTAGTAGCTATGATGCACACTGACCACCAGGAGGCAGATACTCAATAAAGGAGCTGCCAAGCTGCGTTGACTTGACAGTTGTGGTTCTCGGGTGATGTACCGGGAACCAGAGAGGAGGGAGCCCAATTTCCAGGTGCATCACCAGAGAACTGCCCTCTCACAATCTGGGACCCCTTGGGGGATGTCAGAGCCGGTTTCAGCCCAATCCCCACAGGCCAGGCTGAGGGATTCCACCAGTGCACAAATCCATGCACTGGGCCTCTAGTATAAGCATAAAAGAAGTTGCTGTTAGTAACTTATGGAAGTAGGTATTGGGGATTTTCAGCTTCATATTTCAAGATGCTGACATAGGATTGCAGACTTGAGGAAGACAGGTAAGAGTAAGAAAAGGTATCTGGACAGGGTTACTCAGGCAGCCAGGCAAAGATAATGAAGTAGAAGGTGAGGAAGGGCTCACTACAGAAGCCAGTTAATGAGGTGGAAGATCCATAACATCCAGACATCCAAAGGCAGGGTGGAGGTGGAGATTTTTAAAATTAAATTTATTATTGTGACATTGGTTAATAAAATTATTTAGGTTTCAAGTGTATGATTCTATGATACATCATCTGTATATTGTAAAGTATGTTCACCACCCATACTTCCATCACCATACATTTGAACCCCTCTACCCTTTATTATCTCCAAAACCCTCTCAGTCTGGTGGCCACCATACTGTTGTCTGTGTGTCTATGAGTTTTTGTTTATATATTTGTTGCTTTCAGTTTTATACCCCACATATGAGTGAAATTATAAGGTTTTGACTTTTTCTGTCTGACTTATTTCACTTAGCATAATATTCTTAAGATCCATCCATGTTGTTGCAATTTGTTGTCAAATTTCTTTTTGAGTATTAAAATGTTATTTATTTTTATAACAATTGTCATATGTTTACTATAGAGCATTAAAAAGTAAATTGGAGAAGGAAAAGTTTGTTCATAATCCAATGATCCACCATTATCATGTAAATGTGTTTCTTTCTAGTCTTTTCCCAGATATAATGTTATTTTGTAACTTTGATATATATGACTATAATTATACTTGTAAGCTATTTTGTTCTCATTTAAAATTATAAGTTCAGCTCCCTTCTTCCTGCTGCGCCTCCTTCCCTCCCTCCTCCCCAGCGGCGCTACCTCCTGCTCCCTCGCCTCCTCTCCCTCTCCTCTCCTCCAATGGATTCAAACCTCAGGCCCTTCAATCCCCAGGCCCAATGCTCTATCCACTGAGCCAAACCAATCTTCACTCTTCTCCTCTCTTTTTTTTTAGGGCCTAAAGTAGAGGGTTTCAACCACCTTCTTTTTTCTGGTATATTCAACTAAGACCACTTGTTGAGATTAAAGTACTCACATTTGCCTCTTGTTGATCACTGAGACAGAAAGAATTCTACAGGGCCCCTGTAGTTCAATTGTGAAATCCCTACATGAGGAGAGAGAAAAGGAGAATATGTCATTTTTTTCCATGCCTCTAATATTCAGAAATATTCCCTGGAGAAAATTGCGGAGAAGAGACAGGGAATCAGGTTACGTGTGCCTAGCTCCTGATAAGCCTTCTCAAACTCTGAAAGAATAACAGGATAACTTTCTGTGGACTAAAAGGCATCTCTGGCCAGCCTCAAAAAATAAATAAAAATAAATTATAACTTAAGTATTTTGTGAAATTACTCTCTGCACAACCATTTTAATGTCTGAATATTACTTTGAAGTATATGAGCCCAATTTTGTAGAACTATTCTCATCCTATGATTTCTATTTTTTTCTGTTCATACTATTAAATAATGACTATTATCTCTACTTAGAGCTTTATTTGTTTTATATCTCATAATATTTTTTAGGAGATATTCCCAGCCATGAAATTACTAAGAACAAAGGTCATGAGCATCTGAGGCATCTTGACACATATAGTGATGTTGCTTTGCGGAAAGGTTGTACCACTGTATGCCAAGATGCAAGTCCTAAGGACATGTCTCGAGCAGTTACTGCATATGACCAGAGGCCACTGGACTGTGTTCATAAAAATCATGTAAGCATTTTATTATACCCAAGCTCCAGTGACCACTTATAAATATCCTAATTCAGTAGGTTTGAAATCTAAATGTATTCCAAAAGATACACCTTGAAAATACCATTTTAATAGATTACTACTGTGTGGTGCATTTTTTTGTAGAATTTATGTAGTTTATAAATGAGATATCATAAATTTTGCAATTCCTAGTCATCAGTAAAATATGACAACTCTATAACTGACAAGTCTATCTTGTGCCTCACACTTAACTTTTTCTGAATGAGCTGAAACCAGGTGACCCTTAATAAAATGCTAATTCCATGACAATAAAGTAGAAATACTTCTCTCATTTTTACATTACTAGCCAGGCAAAAATGCTAGTGAAGCAAGGCTTTCAAAAGCCAGACATTTTTGATAGCAAAAATACTTACAGAAAAAACAAATATGAGCCCTGAGGCCTATGGGACTTTGACTTACTCTACCTCTGAGAATCATTTCCTTTCAAATATGTCTCCTGCCCTTCCCTCCTGATTCAATCCTAGAGCACTGGGTACTGGGAAGAAGAGGGGGCCTGTGTCTACTGACTTGCTACACTGTGAAATGTTCTCTTTGTCTCTATTGCCTTGGACTTGCTTTGCTATTGCAGGGGATACATAGGACCTTAGTAGGCCAATTAGGGTCCTTCCTGGAGATTTTGAATCTAAGACTCAGGGTCACATGTTATTCCATTGGGCAATGAACCTCCTAATGCTCGGGAGCTGTCTGTGGTCCTGTCTGAGGCGAAGTTGGCAAGGAGAGAATAGGAAGAAGGTCCAGGAGACAAAGAAGCAGCTCTCATGGCTTTTAAGTTCCTCCTATGTCTTAGATGTTTCTTTTGTCAACTTGCTCCATATTCCTTCCACAGCTTAACTATTCTGTAGGGTACTCAAGTATGCATGAAACATTTCCTTTTTTTATTTTTTATAAGCTAATTTGAGTTAGGTTTTTATTACTTGCAGGTATAATAACCTCAATTTATGCATAAACACAGCAATGTGAGCTTCTTGAACCTGCTCACAACACCTTTGGGCTTTGTAGAAAGAGAGAGTGGTGTGGGGTACAGGAGGGTTATTGTTAGTGAGGCATATGGGAGTGTAGAAAGTGCCAAACATTTAAAATATTTAAAAAATAGTTACTATTTTTTAAAAATTTTATTAAATTTATTGGGGTAACATTGCTTAATAAAATTATATAGATTTCAAGTTTACTATTATATAATACATCATCTGTATATTGCATAAGCTTTTAAAATTTTTCATCCAATCGGAATTCAATCCTTATTCTCCTATTCTCTGTGGTTGAGATGTTAACCTTTCCAGCCTCTATTTTCTCTATGTACAAAATTGGAACAAATGCCTCACATAATGATGGGCATTGGGGAAATTTTACATAGAAATGCCTAATATGGAATCTTGTGCATAGTAGGTACTCTGTATTTCTCACAATGGGTTATAGCTGAAGCATCTTCCTTCAAAATGATAGCTTTTTTTTCTTCTGGTTCTATAAATTCTGCCTCATCTGGGATCTCTGAAACCAAAAATATCATATTTATTCTTTCTTTTCATAACCATGATCAAGAGTTACTGGAGTGAAGGATGGAGTGATTCGGCATTTGAAATGACATTGGAAAAAATTTCCCCATAATTGTTTCTCTTGGGTGTGACTCCCTCAGACAAATCAAATTCACCTACAGATGAGAATGATTGCATATAACCCAAGAGAAAGAATCTCTAGCCTCATAGTACATTTTAATTCCAAATACTTTCCTATGCATTGTCATCCAGTTTCATAACATCCCTCCAAGACAGTAAATACAAATATTATCATCCTCATAAAGGAAGTAAAAACTGAGGCTCTCCCATCCTTTAGTCAAAACTCATCATGCCAGGCATCATATTGGGTCCTGGGAGTGGATCAAAAGAGTAGTAACATGTAGTCTCAGCCTTCTAAACCCAGGGTGGAGGGTAAAAAAAAAAAAAACTAATAGAAAGTATAACCAGGTAGAGGAGCCAGAGGCACACTGAGGACTCACACTGTGGATGAGCAGAAAAACCAGGTCTGAATTATGACTTTGCTTCAGGACCAGAACAAAAGCTGTGGATAAAAAGTGATAACTCTTTCTGATATTCAATAATTGTTGTGCAATGGAAGACAGATTTGATATTTTGTATTCTGGTTAATCCAATATTTCACATAATTGTGAATTCTGTCTATAATGACAACAGATTAAACTTCTTGAAAGAAGAAAATAGAAGAAAAATGAAATAAACCACTCTTGATTCTGGCCTTCAGAGATTTTGTACCAAACATCATTTCATATCATAACATAAATTAGAAAGTCAGCAGGGA
>NW_006299715.1:2606045-2608267 GCF_000327345.1 Myotis davidii
CCGAAGACCACAAAAATCTGCCGGAACCCTAATTATGAAGCTAATGGCAATTGGAGATACTTGAGAATATTCAGGTTCAATGTATCATTTATTTATTTTTTATTTTTTAAATATATTTTATTGATTTTTTTACAGAGAGGAAGGGAGAGAGATAGAGAGTTAGAAACATCGATGGGAGAGAAACCGATCAGCCGCCTCCTGCACATCTCCCACTGGGGATGTGCCCGCAACCCAGGTACATGCCCTTGACCAGAATCGAACCTGGGACCCCTCAATGTATCATTTGATGCTCTATCCACTGAGCCAAACCGGTTTCTGCAAGCATTTTTTATTTTTCAAACATGTGCCTGAACATATGTGATAATGCTTGAATGCATGTGAATGTATATGAATGTATATCTCTCCTGGCTAGAAGAATAACCTTTAAGATAATCGATTTAATCCCCAGCCAGTACTTGAATATCTTCCATGGCAGTGTGATGAGCTCAGATCAAATAATAGGTGAGAACAATTGGGAAGTTCACGAGTCAATGATTTGTTTACACATCTCTGATGAAGGCTAATTACTTGTTAGCTAAAGCATGGGCCTCTGTTTTAGTTAGAGGAACAAGATTAAGAATGGACTGGCTGAGGACTTGGAACCCTTCTAGCATAAGAAAGCTGTCAGAAAATGAACACAATGGTTAAAATTCTAACCTTTTACATGTGGCCATATAAGGCTTTAATAAAGACAAACTTTTATTGAAAACTAGAGGCCCGGAGCACAAAAATTTGTGCACTGGGGGGGGGGGGGGCGGTCGCCCCCCCCCGGGAAGTAAAAACTGAGGCTCTCCCATCCTTTAGTCAAAACTCATCATGCCAGGCATCATATTGGGTCCTGGGAGTGGATCAAAAGAGTAGTAACATGTAGTCTCAGCCTTCTAAACCCAGGGTGGAGGGTAAAAAAAAAAAAAAAACTAATAGAAAGTATAACCAGGTAGAGGAGCCAGAGGCACACTGAGGACTCACACTGTGGATGAGCAGAAAAACCAGGTCTGAATTATGACTTTGCTTCAGGACCAGAACAAAAGCTGAAGATAAAAAGTGATAACTCTTTCTGATATTCAATAATTGTTGTGCAATGGAAGACAGATTTGATATTTTGTATTCTGGTTAATCCAATATTTCACATAATTGTGAATTCTGTCTATAATGACAACAGATTAAACTTCTTGAAAGAAGAAAATAGAAGAAAAATGAAATAAACCACTCTTGATTCTGGCCTTCAGAGATTTTGTACCAAACATCATTTCATATCATAACATAAATTAGAAAGTCAGCAGGGTGTGGTGATTAAAAGTGAGAGCTGTGAAGGCATCCTGCCTGTGTTAAAATCCTAGCTATGCATACCAATAGAAATTGCTTAACTGCTGTGTCTCGGTTTCCTCATTTCTAATGGAAGTAGTGGTAATGCCTACTTCAGAGGATCCTTATACACATGAAGAATATTGCCAACGTATAGCCTTCACCAGTTAGCCTCGTACACAGTAGGAACTCAATAATTTTGTAGTGCCAGAAGATATGGTAATTCAGGATGGAATAGGGCTTTCCCTTATGCCCAGAACAGAGTGGTCCTAGGCTGCTGACCACTCTTCCTGGGAACCTTGTTTGGTTCTGTTATATCAAGGGTGAGGAAGAGTCACAGGTCTGGATATTGTGCTGGCAATAAAGGAGGAAAAGTAAGATGAGAAAGATGAAGTAATTCCTTCTGTTCCTATCATTTCCAGTCCAAAAAAGTCTCTCTGGCCCTACAACTGAGCATTTAGTCTCTCGACTCCCACAAGTGCAAGCTCTATCAGTGAGTCTTGTGGCCCTGAGGGTTTCATTAAATCCCTCTCTCCTTAAGTAGGAAAAATCAAGTAGCCCACCAAAAATTTGCAAAACCTTCTTGGCTTATCTGTTACCCATTTTAATGTATAACTTAATTTAAGAGTCAACTCATTCACATTAATTGCTCTCAGATATTAGTTAGTAGGACTCATTAATAGGCAAATTTAATAACCTAAGATGAGACAGTTAAAATTCAGTTTTTTTAAGCTAGATATAGCCTAAATGATTCATGTACATCTTGAAAAAAATCTAACTACTCTTTACTAATCAACCTTATCAATACAAGTACCCGTTCTAATGCTGTCTTCATTATCTAACTTCATAAAGGCTAGGAGTGCAAAGTCTACTTGTGG
>NW_006299715.1:2608623-2617219 GCF_000327345.1 Myotis davidii
TCATTTATTTATTTTTTATTTTTTAAATATATTTTATTGATTTTTTTACAGAGAGGAAGGGAGAGAGATAGAGAGTTAGAAACATCGATGGGAGAGAAACCGATCAGCCGCCTCCTGCACATCTCCCACTGGGGATGTGCCCGCAACCCAGGTACATGCCCTTGACCAGAATCGAACCTGGGACCCCTCAATGTATCATTTAGAGAGAAAAAAGAACATGCTACATTTATTTTCTAATTTAACTTTTCATATAAAACCCATTTGCAACTATTTTGTTCATTTTTTAGGAATTCTTTTGTTTATATATACATAGCATTCTGTTGACTGGAAAACATGTTATGGAACACAAATTTTCAATTAAAATGATTTCCCTTGAAAAACAAGTTAGAAGATCGCTTTTCCTTATACTCATGGCTTTATCGGGAGGCTAAGCTTGCATGTTTTCAGCTCCTGATAAAATATTTATGAAGGAAAGAGATTCCCTTATCTACCAAATTATATACTCTCATTCAGCACATGCTTTATCTTCTGGAACATGAATTTAATTGGCAAATACGAGCCTGGGCAATTCTCGCAAGATTACTTCAGATTAAGATCTCTGAAGTTTTGCTTTTATGCCAATCTCTGCAGGAAGAAAAAAAAATAGGTTCTAACTTTCCCAAAAGTGTTTTGATTTTTTTTTTTTTGCAAACTGTATAACAAAGGTTTTATTTAAATTGATGCAAATTTGAAACGCCCTTGACATTTTCCCTTAACCAGGCATTAAAAAAATCCAAGTAGCAGGTGTTGACTTTTATGCAACCACCATCAAATAAGCTTCTTATTTTTTTCTTAAATTTCTAGCACACTCTGAACCCACTTTACAATCTGGAGAAATAGGCCATTGATCCAGTAGCCCATAAAACCAACTGTGATTTTGCCCTGAAGTAGAGTATTTGGCAGATGTTTCCGTGGCTGTATGAGGAGCATCCTAATACATACTGTCAAGGACACTTTGGGAACAAGGACAGCGGTAAATCAAGTCCTTCCCTCTCTGTCTCCTGACCATCTTCATCTATCAGCTGTGACATTATGACAGCTGGAACTTTTCTGAGAATACCAGGAATGTCACGAAGGCTCACATTTACTGCGAAGCCTATAAAACTCCAGCCTTGAGTTTAATAAGATGGGAGGAGCAAAGGGGACAGAAGTCCCACCAAGTTAAGAGTTTATGGAATTCATTACTGGAAAGCTCCACTGTGTGAAGTTTATAGACTTGTAATTTGATGCCTGGTGCCTTTAAATGCCTGAGTTGTCTTTTTTATTTTTATTTTTGCTTTTTTGTTTATGTGGTATTGCTGATTTTGTTTTTAATATTTAAAACCATAGACTTTCATTTATTTTCTGCCTTGCCTGATAATTTCATGTTAAAGTTTGAATGCCTTCACATTGTCCAGGGCAACAGCCTTGAAAACTTTCAACTATTCCAGCCGTGGGCAAACTACGGCCCGCGGCGGCCCGTTTGAAATGAATAAAACTTAAAAAAAAAAGACCATAACCTTTTATGTAATGATGTTTACTTTGAATTTATATTAGTTCACACAAACACTCCATCCATGCTTTTGTTCCGGCCCTCCGGTCCAGTTTAAGAACCCATTGTGGCCCTTGAGTCAAAAAGTTTGTCCACCCCTGAACTATTCTCTTTCATCTTGGCCCTTGAAATTTGGGGAAGGCCAGCAATCTGATTTGAGGAGGCAATATTTGCTTTGGGTTAACATTTTGTACCATGACATTCTTTTTTCAGGCTCAGAAACCATTCTACCTTCTCTCAAATATTGTAGTCCCTCCAAATCTCAACTGCTGAGATTCTGACCATATTTTTCTACCCCTTTTCTGTTGTAATTCTAATTCCAATGCACTTCATATGAGCAGTTCTTTAATACTTCCATCATCTGGTGCCATAATTATTTGGGAGGCAGTCTTAGATGGTGGGTGAGAGTTTGGAATTTGGTATCAAAGCAGACCCATTATTATTTCATGAGGCTTACAACATCTCCTTTAGTAGTGTGGAGACATGATAGTCGTAGAGGAATAATAGCACCAACTTCCTGGATTGTTGTGAAAACTAATGAAAAGTCACCATAAAGCATATACACAATACACATTAGCTGAGTGTTCACTGCCAGCTGAGTTCTTGTTTAAATTCTCAGCTAAACAAAAGTTCCTCCAGAATAGAGACAGCATCTTAAATCTTCTATACTATTCAGCTCAGAAGAACACTGTGCATATAATTCACACTCTGCAAATAGTTGTTGAGTAAAAAATGACTGACGCAAAATCCCACTCTCAACTGCTTTCCTGACTGCCTGACTCAGGAACATAATGTATGTGTTTACACACTCACCATCTTCTTCACCTGGTGTTCTACCCATCCTTCAAGACCCATCTCCCCTACATCAACTGCCCTGACTCTTCCATCTGCCATGACTGGCTTTATCTCTGGACTTTATAGTCTTTTGTCTACTGCCCATGCTATGTTAGATCAGTTTCTTTTACAAAGAAAAGACATAGCATTCCCCAACGCAGAATTCTCCACTAAGTCCTCCTAATCATCAGGATGGAGCCCACAGTTCTCATTATGGGATGCAAAGCTTTCTCCATCCTCTGGCCACTGACTTCCTCTCTAGCTGTGTCTGTCACCTGGCATGGTCTTTTGACATTTTTCTAGTTTAAAAAAACTTAAATTATTTTTCTCCCTTTTTCGAAGTACTTACACAAAATTTCAATGGTTGACCTATTTCCCTCATGCTGCCATGACAATTAACAACTGATTATTGTTTCTGGTCTGAAGCCCAATTCCTGGCACATAGGAAGCTATTTTTAAAAATATGACTGAATAAACAATTGTTATAACTTTGGAATGCCATTTTCTATACATAAAATACCTATAAAATACCTTTCTACTCTGTGTCCCCTAATATCAATATGGATGTTAAAAAATCTGCCCAGTCTTCGTCTTCATTGCCAATATTTCTTGACAACACCCAGAGGAGATGACTCATGCTCTCACTTTGTACATTTTAATTGCATGTTTTGTCCTGAATTATAAGTAGTTACCTGTATTCTTGTTCCTAAAAGGAAGCTTCTGGTGGGAAGTGACAATATGCAATACCCATTGTGGTCCTGACACCTCAAGAGGCAAAAGCACGCAAGAGATGCTCAGCCAGTGTGTTGATTCAATGCTCTGATTTCCAAATAGTGGAAGGTTTCCTATTTATCCAGCAAACCAATCTCCAGCAATTCTAGAGCACAGTGAAGAGTAATTTGATCATCTTTCAGATTCAAGCTCTTATTGAGCAATTCATGAAAATGTGTTGATCAACAACCCACAAAACTGGAAGCGATTGCTATTGGTGACACCTTTGTTAGGAAGTAGCCTTCACAGCCTGGTGGCCTATAAGAAATGTGTGTGGAATATCTGAAAAAGATAGAGAGTCTTTGAATGTATGGATGATAAAATGACAAGTGTTAGGAATGAGCTCAACATTGTTTTGAAAGATACAAGTACAGATGAGAATTGGCACTGTGCAGAACTCAGACCACTTTAAAATGCTAGCAGCATGGTCTTAGGCTACTAATTATTCCATGGGGGAAATGATGAATAGAAAATGTCCTGGGGCTAGGGAGGGGAGTTTGCTAAGGCAGGATTGTATAGCAGAAAGAACACTTAGCCAGGTGCGATATTGACAAGCTGTGTGATCTTAGACAAGTTTGCTGACTATTCTGAGCTCTAACTTCTTTATTTGTAACATAGGGCATTGAGGCTATTGGCAGTTTTCAAGTATTTCTTTAAACAAAAGCCATATATGAACATCAATATATGACATGATTAACACTGGTGGTGGTGTGATAGTTACTGAAATGGGATCTGGAAACCCTGTCAGATCTGTTTCCCCCTATATAACCCCTCTTAGAAATGGGAATGGAAATACCTCTAAGGAACCTAAGGACATCTGGGAATACAGTTTGTAAACCAGTTTTCCCATTCAGTGAAGATCCCATGTACATCTAACATTCTAAAATTTTGTAGTTTAATGCCATACTTTCATCATTATAATTATAACAGTAATAATAACTATACACATATGCATGCCTGCATACCTACAAACTCCTCAATTTACAAAATCATTTACATTCATTACTGCTTTCAGTTTTATTTTTTTCCAGGGCAGAAGGTATGGCAAGGAATTACATTCCTATTTCACAAAGGAATGTGCAGCAACAGATTGGAGTTCACTAAGAAGATGTTTGTTCTATCCTGGGGCTTCTGATAGGCATTACATGGATGGCGATTTTTGAGAGTCACACAATATTAGGCAGCTAAGGTATATTGGGATTATGTTAGGCTCTGGAAATACAATAGAAGAGTCCCTGGTGTTGAGATATTATGGTCTAATTGGAGATACATTCACGTAGTCGGATTTCAAACTAACAGTTGTTTTAAGATATAGTTCTTTTTGGGGTGCCACAAACAGAAAGAAGGGGGCACATAGCAGAGTGTGGGCTTAAGGTGCTCCTTTCTGGAGGATATGCTGCCTGGCTTGAGTGCAAGAGAATAAAGAAAATGACTTGAAATAGAGAGGACACTATGAGCAAAGACACGGAGTCTAAAATAGCATGATAATCTGGGAGTGTAAAATCTCAGAAGAAAAAGGCAGATGTGGAGACTGGGGTGGGAGATAGAGATCAGAAGTTGGGGTCCAGAATGCCATACTAAGAGATTATACTCTAAAGCTAAGGGAGAAGATTTTAATTGGAAAGTGATAAGATCAGATTTTTGGGGGGAAAGATTACATTGTCTTCAATGTGCAAAAGGGATTGTAGTTGAAAAAACACTGGAGATGAGCAAACAAAATTGGGAATACTTTTATTGTATGCTCTTACAATAATCCAGGAGTGAAGTGATAAGGAACTAGTTTAAACCAATAACTGTTACTCAAATCAAACAAAAGATAAACCTCATACTGGTGACTCACAGTAGTGAAACAGTCTTAGCCATTTGCACTTCTTTCATAAGTGTTCAATATCTTCTTATATGTAGGCCCCTGCCTGCCTGTCAGCTTCTCCCCCCTTAGCTCCCCAACTCATCACCATACACCCAAACACAGCAGTAAGGTTTTTGTGGGTACAGGTAAAATAATTAAGTGGTCTGGGACTGAGAGTCTTCAGAACTCTGGGGAAAATCACAAAGAAGATTTATAAGGGATTTGAATAAATGCTTATTCGAATTGTCAAAGATACCCTGTACAAAATTAAAATGAAATAACCTCATAAAGTGTTTGTCATAAAAGTGCAAACTGAAAATATCATTAGTGTCCTAATGGCTCCTACAAATCAATTAGAAAAGCACTTAACTTCAAGAAGATCAATGCTTGCAGAACTTAAACAGAACATTACAAAGAAAGAAATAACTAATAAATATAAGGACAATATTCAATCTTACCAGTGTGACATGAATAAAAAGTGAAGAAACAATGGAAAAAGTGTCCATGTCAAAATTTTTAAATGTCTAATGTCCCATACTAATGTTGAAAGAGAGGGGGGCAATGGGCTCAAGGAGTCAGGGAGGAATATCAGTGTAATAGTTCTGGAAAGTAATATATAACCTATTTATAATAGTTAGCTAGCTAGCTATAGAGACCTTTAAATAGTTATACCTTTTAAGCAATTAATTTCATTTTTAGGAATCTATCCTAAGGAAACTCTACAGATGCAATAAATATCAGTCATAGAAATGCACCCAATGCCATTTACAGTGTCCTACATCTGAAGCATTTTAAATATCTAGCAATTAATGGTTGTATAAATGACCATTACATACTTTTTATTGGTAAAATTTTAGTTTTTGAATAATTTTACCAAGAAAACTTTCCTGCAGCCATGGTAAAGAGGAACTTGATATACAATTGATACTATCAAATATATATATATATATATTCTAATTATGCATGCATACCTGTGTGTGTATACTTACAAATGTGTATAAATGATGGTAGATGTTTGTTGACATGTGAATAGCAAAATCACATCATGTATTACTCCATAATGTTGCTGAAGAATGACTTAAAATCATGAGTTTTGCAAAGATTATTAAACGCAGCCGACATTTCTGCTTCCATATCAAAGGTTTGCTATTGTCAACTTATTGCTCAAGGCAATGGCTTTTGAAAAGTAAATAACTTTATTTCTTTGAGTAAAGAGTCATCCTCCAGTGAGATATGAAAGTTCAGTGAAACTTAAACAAATGCCTAAATTTGTTATGAGGAGAATTCCGAGAAATATGTGATGCTTGGCAGAAACCTGATTGTGGAAACCCCCCAAAACCTTTATTTATGAGCTTGGTGTCTGCTGGTTATGCCTATTAAATAAACTGAAATGAAAACAGCAACATGTTAACAGCCGTGATGTATGGGTTGGCTGAGAGGATCTGTTCTTTGTGTTACTTTTGCAATCCTGAATTCTCTTGGAGCGAGCACTGCCTTGAAAACAGGAAAAGAATATAGTGCCAAAGTCACAGGAATTAAAGTCACACTTGGCTGATTTGTTCACACCTCAGAGCTTCTCAAAGGCGACAAGGGAAAAGCAGGCGCACGCAGTTTGGCTCACACTGCGGTTTGGTTTTACTGTCTGGGCTGTACACCATTAGAAAGCTTGGAAGAAATTTCATTTTCAAACAGAGAGAGCACAGCAAGTGACTTTTCCTCCCATTAAACACTTTCCGTTCCCTGCTACTAGTTTCCCCAGTGTCTCCCAACCCGAAATAATTTCCTATACAGCCCCTCCGTAGTGACTGCAGCCATCTCCCAAATCACCTTCCCGAAACTTATCGCCCCGGTCTCCGAGCAGGAGCAGCGCCTGTCTCACCTAGCGACTCTTTAATTGAACCTGCTCGCCTTGCGCGGTATCTCTGTCTGCAGATCCTGATTAGGCAGCACCTCATGAATAATCCGTCAGGATGTCCCTACAATCTCCAGAACCGCCTGGGTATTATTTCATCCCTCCTCACAGCAAGTCTGCAAAAGTTTCCAGTTGGCAAGCAATAATCCGCCAGCTAAGGTGAGCTGAGGACACCCGGACCTGGTCAGGTTGGCTGTAGAGCTGATAACATCCTCCCCGTGACAGATCAGAGAATGCCTCCTGGAAAAAGAAAGCCATCCATGAATTCATAGGGATGAAAAGAGTACAGTGTGGCAGTTGCGAACCGTTATGTCAGTTCTAAATAGAAATGATGCTATTTGATTATCATAACAGCAGAGTGGAATAGATACAATTGGACCCTGTCCTACTGACTGAAAATGCATGCTTTACTCTGGGGAGTAAAGTTCTACAGCCAAAGAGCAAGGTCATGATTAATGGAAGATGGAGTTGAACAGGATGAAAAGGAAGAAAAGACCCTCCAAGGGCAGCCAGTGGTCCCCTGCATCAGGTGCTAAAAGAGATGTGGAGATAGAGAAAAGGTCAGGGAAGCAGGTTGGCACTGTGGGGTCACTAGGCCATCCTCTTTTGCTCCCAAGGGTTTGGGTGAGCTTGGGTGGTTTCCCCGGGTCCTGGTATTTGTCCCAGTGTCCAACTCAAATGGTTACAGATGTGCTTCTATTTTGTTCTTGCTTTTGTAACATACTACTATGTGGGGCTTTTCAGATGCTGAAGAACCCATAGGCTTGTTAAACTATTCAAATACATAGACATTCTCACTACCTTTCACTATTTCATTGCTTCTACTTGGATTCAAAAGGCCATCATTTGGTTGGATTTGCCATGATGGTTCTTATATGTTCTCTTTCCTCCTACCTTTACATCCCCCTAGAGCCCAGTCTTACCCCAAACCAGGCGATCATTTAGAAAAGTCCCTCTCCAACAGCTTCCACTTCCATCAGAGGAGAAAGACCTTACATGGCTTAGAAGGCTCTACGTCAGGGATTGGAAAAGCTTTTCTGAAGGGCCAGGAAACAGATGATTTAGACCTGGGGGCCATATGGTCTCTATTATAACTACTCAACTCTAACATTTTAGTGTGAAATCAGCCATAAACAAAATATAAACAAGAGGGTTTAATGGTGTTCCCATTAAACTTGATTTATAAAGGCAGGTGGTAGTACATATTGGGTCCAAGGGATAGTAGTTTGCTGATCCTATTGGATAGGGATCTAGCCCTTGTTTTCTCTTTCCTATTCTTGACCTTATTCCCTAGGGCTCTTTCTCTTGTCCAAAGCTCTCCAATTGAACATGCCACACAATCTTCTCTAGCCTTCTCTCTCCATGGAATATTCCAGAGGCCTAGGTATCTCTATGCCTAACTCTCTCACTTCCTCCAATCTTGAACAAATTTTAACCTTTTCAGTGAAACCTCATGTAGTTTTTTTTCCAGCCTTACCACCAATACCCCTTACTTTGTTCCAGTTTTCCTCCCCCCCGCAAAGCATTTATCATCCTTAAACAAATGGCAACTTGCTTATTTATCATAGGTATTCGTCACTGTCATTTTCTCCACTACCATGTCATTTCCATATGGGCTGGGAGTTGATATGTTTTACTCACTTACATAATCCAGTTCACC
>NW_006299715.1:2617263-2624379 GCF_000327345.1 Myotis davidii
CTACATGGAAGCACTTTATGCACACAGGACTTCTCAGAGGTGGCATGCATGAGCTCTTCTGAGGTCTGTAGAGTTGATGCATCAACTCTCTGTGTTCAAAAGCATTTGGGTCATAGATAGCAGGCTTGCTCAGAGAGTCCAGGGGCCCTCATTAAATACCCGGTCTGTAAGGACCTGGCTTCAATGTCCTGCTGTGGCCACAGTGACCCAGTCTAATCCAGAAAGAGTCTTATCTTTGGACTTCACCCTGATTTCCAAGAAGGACATGTATGTGGCCCCATGGACCTTGCAAGACTCTGGAAGCAGAAATGCCTGGATTCATCCCTTGGCTTTGTTCCTCACTGGATGATGACAAAAGGGAAGCTGCCTAATTCTTAGCATTTCAACATCTTCAACAAAGGGACTTATTGGTCTTAACTCAAACTATTGTCAAAAGGAAGGGAAATACTGTGTATAAAAGGGTTACATCATACAGCTATACGCTCTAATATTTAGAGTATTTTCTCAGGTTTTGGGGCATTTAATTCTGGATCCTTCAGCATGCCATTTCACTCTCTGAGCCTACATTTATTTATTCATCTGAATAAATAGAACATGGAAGAGATTGAAAAATGAACACCATTGCTGTCAGTGTCTGTTTATAGATTTATTCATATCCCTCCCTGATAACTTAGTTATATTCTAGACCCATATAAAACAGCCAAGGAAAGGAAAGTTGTCCCAACTCTAACATTTAATTCTGTTAAAAATTACAAATTAGAGAGAGAGAAAAAAGAAGACGGAGAGAGAGAGAGGTTGAGGCCTGAAGATTTCTTTCAAACTTTTAAAAGAAAAGTCTGGTGTTTTCCAACTTTTTTAGATGAAATACAGCAAGGTCAGCCTTTAAAAAATTAAAACTTTTCCCCTGGCTTCTTCACAATGGAGAGCCTGTAATGAAACCTGACTAAATTACTTTTTAATTGGCAGAGCAATAGATCAGAGAAACTGCATTCTTTCTGTATCACACAATCGCTGATTGGATCTGGAAACCAATCATTTTGTGTGGCATTGTTTTGTCTTTTCTTTATTGGCATTCTTCTTCGCTACAAATTTACAGAGATAGAAACACCAAAGGTGAAGAAAAGTATAAAGTCACATGAGTCTTGGAATAATGATTTGACCTTTCGGTCAGATGAGAAAATCCCTGAGCTTTAATTCAATCCAGGATTGAAGCATTTCAGAAATGATTTTCAATATCCTAAGAAGATTATTACAAGACCTGATGGTATTTGAGTAATAGCTGAATGCCTCAAAGGGCCAATAAAGGATTACAAACAGTTTTGGATTAACAGTTTGGGATTAAGAGGAACAAAAATGACAATGGCAAGATGATGTCATAATCATTCTGAACATTTAAATAGCACTTTATATCTTACAAGTCACTTTCATCTTCCTATTTATTACGTAGTCTGATTCTTTCAACATCCCTGGAGGTAGGCAGAGAAATATTGTCATTCTATTTTTACAGGTAAGGAAACTTTGATGTAGATAATTTTCATGACTTGCTGAAGTATATACAACCTAGAAAATGGCACAATTGAGATTGAAATTAAGTTCTGTCTGACTCCAAAGCCCAAGGGGAAAAAGAATGTAAGTTCTTCCATTTTGTAGAAATAACATGAGCACAATACCTCTCTAGGGTGAATTGCATGGGATATTTCAAAAGGCAGTCCAATATTCCAAAATGGAGTATGATAACATCAAACTTAAAAACTCAACAAGAAGGAAACCATGCCCAAATAGCAACAATACCAGGATAAAAAAAAAAATCAGCAAAGACCCAACACATTGAGCCAGCATACAACATTTCAAGACCAAATTGGTTGGGAACCAGAAGAGAATTCATTGCCATTAAAGCATAGACTTTTTAAGATGGCGACAAAGACTGGCTCAAGAATTGACTGCAGTTGATTTGGGCACATTACTTAAATGTGGATAATAAAATAAGGATAATAATTCCTACCTCATCTGTAAAATAATAAACTAATTTCTATCTCATGGTGTTGCTGTGAAGATCATAGGAGATAGTACTAATATGTGTGTGCACTTATGATGAGGACTGTTGTCATGGATCTTCAAGGATCATGTACATGAAGTGAGCCTGATGAGCCATCTTGTCCTTACAGAATATTTCTGTCAAGCCCTCAAGTTGAGCTTCCAGCCCTGCTTAGCAATATATTCAAGTGACAGAGATCCATCTGCTTACACACAAGTGAAAGGACTATAGTCTCCAGGGGTGAAGGCACCTAACCTGGAATATGGGGAGTCCAGCTGGAAAGGTCAGTTGATGCCATGTGGTGGAGATTTGGTGCCAGAACTAGAACTTGGTTAACAAGCCATTGAAAATTTGGAAGTAAGGAGGCTTTCTCCAATTTGCGTTTCAAGAAGATCCATTCAAAGGCCACCTTTGCAGGTAGAGGGAACCAGTGCAAATTTGCTATAGGACTCCACCTAAGGGAGAGAGGGATAAGCCAACCATAAAAAATTCAGAATTACCACTCACAGAGGCAATGAGGGTCCACCAGCCACTTTATAGTTGGACACACCTCAGAGCTCAACACACTTTTAAAATTGTATTTTTTGAAAATATTTTTATTGATTTTTATAGAGAGAAGGTGGGAGAGGGAGAGAAAGATAGAAACATCAATGATGAGAGAGAATCATTGATCAGCTGCCTCCTGCATATCCCCCCACTGGGATGGGGGAATCAAGCCCACAACCTGGGCATGTGCCTTGACCGGGGAATCGAACCCATGACCTTTTGGGTTCTGGGTTGAGGCACAACTGCTGAGCAACTCTGGTCGGGCTAAAATTGTATTTATTTTAAGACTTAGTTTGTTTGTGGTTTGGCCCATTATACCAGGTGCTATACACACAGTCACCAGTTTCACACTTAACTCATGGTTGTTTTTAAATATTGATTTTCAATATTTCCTCTGTTGTTCGTGTCCACCTGCAGGTGATTAAAGTCCTATCTGGTCTCCCTTGGACTGAAATATCAATACCTTATCAACGCCGCTCACTGCTGGCATCACAGGTTCTTTCACAGACCTTGTCTCCCTTTTGTGCCTGAAAAGCATTCATAAGGGACTCCATCTTCCCTCACCCCTGCACACTCTGCCCTTCATTTTCCGATCTATGACCTTATCCATTTTTCCCACTCTCTTAGCTTAAGATTTGTCTTTTTGTACCCTATCTGACTTTCTTGCTATTACTTGATTTTTTTCACTCCTCCCTAGTCATGCTGACCTTTAATACCCACTCCCCTATGTATTTATTGCTCGATGGCATCCCTACCTCTGGTATGGAGTAATTCATCCACTATGCCTCCTTTCTTCCCCTTTGAAGTACACTCAATGTTACCTTTATTTCTCCCTGATTCTGTGTTGCTACAATCTGACTTTCCATTATTATTCTTATCAGCAGGCTGTTATTTATAGAGTGTTGAAATAAGATAAGCTGCTTGTAATATAGATGGGATGCAGGCGATGTAGCTGGGAATAAAACATGTATAAAGGAAGGTAGAGCTACAAAAAGCAGAGCTCAGAGTGCTGCTGATTTCTGGATGAAAAGTTAGTTGCAGAAAGGACTGGGGATGGAAATGTGGGAATTGAAGCAGAGATAGTTATCCTCCAGACCAGGGGGAGAGAAAATAAGAATTGCTGACCATCTGCTCTGTACTGGGTGAAATCCTATGAATGTATCCTCTCATTTAATCTTTGCTCTGGATGATGAGTTAGCATTAGACCTGCTTTCTAGGTAAAGAAACAGATTCATAGAGACTGTGATATATCTGGAAAAGATTCTCTCTCTCTCTCTCTCTCTCTCTCTCTCTCTCTCTCTCTCTCTCTCTCTCTCTCTCTCTCTCTCTCTCTCTCTCTCTCTCTCTCTCTCTCTCTCTCTCTCTCTCTCTCTCTCTCTCTCTCACACACACAGAGAGAGAGAGAGAGAGAGAGAGAGAGATTATAAAAACATAAACCATTCATAGACAGTTAACTGGCTATATCTCAAGAGGGTTAACTGTGTATGACTTTTAATGCACTATTCCCAGGTCAGGAATTCCATCAGAAGGCAATAGTCTGAGATCCAGACAAGGGATTCAGGCACAAATTGCTCTTAGGGTGAAATCACTATTTGCAATAGTGAGAATGCTGACATAACTATATGTCTAAAGGAATGGTAAAGTAGATAGGGGAATGTCCATAGAGACATTGTATGAAAACACTTTCAATGACATTTTAATTAAAATTAGAAAATTCTCACGTAAAAGCGTTAAAAGTATAAAATTAGATATACACATGCATTTAAAATAAAAAGAGATGAATAATATACAAATAAAATGTTAGTATTTTTCATCTCATATTTTCTTCTTTAAGCTATCATAAATAAAATATTTCTCCCTTATTTTAAAATAATACATAGTAATCTCAAAAATTTGAAAAAGACAATGAAAGAGTGCATGGAAAATGACAGTCTAACCTTTTCACTATTTAACCTTCTTTAATTTTCATAGCATGAGATAAACAAATGCTTATATGTATATTTTCTAAATTTCTGGTTCCCAGTTTGAACAGTTTATAAAATATATACAAAAGAAGAAGGAAAAAGATAAAATTTTCTCATCATTTTACTATGCAGAGATGACCTCTGTTAAGCTTTTGGAATGTTTCTTATCACTCTTCATTGCATTATTTTCCATGGTACAGACCTGGCTCCTTATATTGATATTTTAGCAAAAGAAAATAAAGTCAACACAGGATTAGTCATAGCAGACTGGTGCTCTAAAGATACTTTAACATTATATTCATTACAACTGCCAACGTATATTTATCTACATCACCCACTAGACCAGCGGTTCTCAACCTGTGGGTCGTGACCCGTTTGGCGGTCGAACGACCCTTTCACAGGGGTGGCCTAAGACCATCCTGCATATCAGATATTTACATTATGATTCATAACAGTAGCACAATTACAGTTATGAAGTAGCAATGAAAATAATTTTATGGTTGGGTCACAACATGAGGAACTGTATTTAAAGGGCCAGAAGGTTGAGAACCACTGCACTAGACTATAAAATCCCTCACATACACATCAGACGTATTTCACTCACTGATGTAGTCTCATATTCTAGAATAATACTTGACATTTCTTTTGTAGGCACTCAAAACATAGAGTGAAAGAATTCATGATATGGGAGGATTTGCCCCTGCAGGGTTTATTTATCTTCCAATCATTAAAAATCACTTCATTAATTGAAATGTGCCCCATAATTGAAGAAATTATTGTTTTCTTTCCTTGGTCATGAAAATGGCCACATGTAGCTCAATGCTACCTGCTTTAGTCAGAGAGAAAAGCAAAAATAAAACATGACTTATTTGACAATTTTTCTTGCACTGTGTTCCAAACATTGGCCATAACTAAAACAGTAGAAAACAACAGTCTTGATAATTTATTTCAAGAGTAAATCTTACTTATTAAGGAACACATTGCTGATACAACAAATAGACAAAAGCAAAAAAGGCTCAACTATTTCTCCAAGGAAAGATAATTATAGAATTTAGGGTATATATGAAGCAAGAGAAGACCCACACATTTTTATAACCATGTTTTATATTACGCTGTTTTTATTTTTTTTTTCAGCTTTATTGAGGCACAATTTATATACATAAGAGCCTAAGCAACTTGCAGACTGGCCTACTACCCCTTTGGAGGTAAACGGATCAGGAAAGAAATGAAAAGGTCCATATCAGACACTACTGAGTGAGCTAGATGAAGATAATCAGAACTTGGTTGAACATAAAGATCTATAGTTAAAGAGGAAATTTTAAAGATGTAGATACTAGTTTGATCTGCATAAAAAAGTAATAATGAAAACATTGCTTTGCAAAAACTTTTTATTTTGATGTAGTCCCATTTGTTTATTTTCTGTTTAGTTTCCATTGCCCTAGGAGCAGTATCAGTGAAGAAATTGTTTCGGCATATGTCTGAGATTTTGCTGCCTGTGGATTCCTCTATTATTTTTATGGTTTCCTGTCTTATGTTTAGGTCCTTTATCCACTTTGAGTTTATTTTTGTGTATGGTGTACGTTCTAGTTGCATTTTTTTGCATGTATCTGTCCAATTTTCCCAACATCATTTATTGAAGAGACTATCTTGACTTCAGTGTAAGTTCTTGCCTCCTTTGTCAAATAGCCATTGATATTTTAATGGGGAGTGCATTGAGTCTATAGATTGCTTTGAATAGTATGAACATCTTGATGATGTTGATTCTACCAATCCATGAACACGATATGGTCCTCCATCTGTTTATGTCTTCCTCTATTTCTTTTTTCAGTGTCCTGTGGTTTTCTACATATAGGTCTTTTACCTCCTTATTTAAGTTTATTCCAAGGCATCTTAATTATTTTGGAGCAATGGTAAATGGAATTGCCTTTTTAGCCTCTTTTTCTGTACGTTCATTATTGGTATAGAGAAATGCCATAGATTTCTTGGGGTTAATTTTGTATCCTGCTACATTGCCAAATTCATTTAGTAAGTATATTAATTTTTTATAGAATCTTTAGGTTTTTCTATGTACAGTATCATGTCATCTGTGAATAAGGACAGTTTTACTTCTTTTCCAATTTGGATGCCTTTTATTTCTTCTTCTTGTCTGATCACAATGGTAGTACTTCCAGTACTATGTCGAACAGGAGTGGTAAGAGTGAGCATCCCTGTCTTGTTCCTGTTTCTAGGGGAAATGGTTTTAGTTTGTGCCCATTGAGTGTGAGGTTGGCTATAGTTTTGTCATATATGGCTTTTATTATGTTGAGGTATGATCCTTCTATTCCCACCTTGCTGAGCATTTTTATCAAGAAATGGCATTGGATTTTGTCAAAAGTTTTTGCACTGCAAAAGAAACCATCAACAAAACAACAAGAAAGCCCACTGCATGGGAGAACATATTAGCCAATGTTATCACCAGTAAGGGTTTAATCTCCAACATTTACAGGGAACTCATACAACTTAACAAAAGGAAGATAAACAACCCAATCAAAAAATGGGCAACGGACCTAAATAGATACTTTTCGAAACAAG
>NW_006299715.1:2624535-2628132 GCF_000327345.1 Myotis davidii
TCTAAAAATGAACAAAGGACCTGAATAGACACTTCTCCAAAGAGGGCATGCAGATGGCCAATAGATATATGAAAAGATGCTGAATGTTACTTATCATCAGAGAAAGTAAAATTAAAAGCATAATGGGATACCATCTCACACCTTTCAGAATGGCTATCATTAACACATCAACAAATGACAAGTACTGGCAAGGATGCAGAGAGAAAGGAACCCTCGCGGATTGCTGGTGGGAATGCAGACTGGTGCAGCCACTGTGGAGAACAGTATGGAGTTTCCTCCAAAATCTAAAAATGGAACTCCCATTTGACCCAGTGATCTCACTTCTAGAAATATATCCCAAGAAACTAGAAACACCAATCAGAAAGGATATATGCACCCCTATGTTCATAGTAGCACAATTCACCATAGCTAAGATTTGGAAACAGCCTAAGTGCCAGTCAGTAGATGAGTGGATGAGAAAGCTGTGGTACAGCTTCATAATGGAATACTACGCTGCTGTAAAAAAGAAGGCACTATTACTATTTGCAAAAGCATGGATGGAACTGGAGAGCATTATGCTAAGTGAAATAAGCCAGTTAGAGAAATATAAATATCACATGATCTCACTCATTTATGGAATATAATGAACAACATAAACTGATGCACAAAAAAAGATCCAGAGACAGAGAATCATCGATTAGAAAGTCAAACATCAGAGGGAAGGTAGGGGAGGGTGAGGGTAAGAGGGAGAGATCAACCAAAGAACTTGTATGCATGCATATAAGCCTAACCAATGGACACAGACAACAGAGGGATGAAGGCATGAGATGGGGGGCGGGGAATGGGGGGATAAGGACACATATGTAATACCTTAATCAATAAAGAAATTAAAAGTAAAAAACAAAACAAAAACATTGCCAGGCGATGATAAGGCCAAATGAGAGGGGAGAAGGAGCTTGGACAGAGATCTAGGAGTATAGACAAATGAATATGGGAGCATGCCATGAGAAAGAACAAGAAATAAAAAAAGAAATTTGGCAAAGATTGAGAAGAAATATTTTTAAATGTATGAAGAGAATCAGAAAGGAACAAATATATACAATGGAACACCACTGGGCCATAAGAAAAGACAAAATACTGCCATTACATGTATGGGACTTGAGAATATTATGCTAAGTGAAATAAGCCAGTCATAAAAAGCTAAGAGCCATATGATTTCACTCATATGTGGGATATCCAACTGAAACTGGTGAATATAAGCATCATGTGGTGGTTGCCAGAGGAAAAGGGATTGGGAGTGAAAGGGGCCTAATATATGGTGATGGAAGACAATTTGATTTTGGGTGGTGGGCACACAGTGCAATATACAGATGTTGTAACATACAAATACACACCTAAAATGCATATAATCCTATTAACCAATGGAACCACAATAAATTTAATTAAAAAACAAAAATATGAGTTCCAAAGAAAGGGATAGTTTCAGGAGCTTGTCAAACTGGGAAATAACCAGTCACACATGGAAAACTAAAAGTTTCTATGCAATGCAGGGCAAAGAATCCTCATAAAAAAGTTCAGAAATATGTGGGGAAGCTGAGGCCATGTGTTTAAATTGATTTTCTAAAAAGTTTGTTAATGATGGAGAGGAAAAAGAGGGGGGAAACGGCCTACTTACCAACTGATGGGAAGAAGCCCTCCTGAATATGTTGAAGCTTGGATTTCTCACCAAATAGCCATTTATATTTTCTGTATTTACATTTTCTAATAAAAGTTGCTGGTATCTTATTTGAGAAAATTGTCCCCAGTGTGTAATGAAGGGCAAGCCATGTACCCAGTCGAGATAATGAAAAAGTGATGCTCTATTTGACGACTCTATGATTCAGCGGATTTGGTGCTCATCAACACAATTAGATGCTAGGAGTCTGACAAATCTACAAAAGACTTTCATCTAACAAAGATAAGCTCCTTCTTATTTTTCATAAACCATTTCCAATTTTACTCCCAATGTTGTTTGTTATGGTCCAATAAGGAGAGTTGGTCTCATGTATGGCACAGCATGCCTTTTTTTTTATCTCTCTTCCAAACCAAATTATTCTGGGCCATGGGGACTGGGATTGTTTATCTCCATTGTCTGCTAGAGATGAGCAAAGAAATGAGTTTTGTGTGACAGAAAGTAAAAAGATAAGACACAAACAGAGAGCCACACTGAGGAGGGATATTAACCATTTTATTGATCTCTTTTTAAATGAGTCTTAGTGAATGTAGCATAGTGAGAGAAGTGCAGAGTAGGCACCAGAATTCGGGCTCAGATCAATAGTAAAAACAGCTACTGTTTATCGAGCATATACACTGTGGCAGGTGTTTTCCATGTTTTTATTATCACTTTCAATGTCACCAGCACCTCATTCCCCGATTTTACAATTAATGGTTAAGGAATATATCAGAGCATTCAGGTAGTAAATAGAAAAATTATTTGAAAACAGATTTGTCCAAAACCAAAAACTCCTCATTACATCTTAATTTTTCCTCCATATAGGAAATAATTTTTGCATGGTTCATGAATCACTTAAGCATTTTCTGAAAGAATGGCTTTGGAAATAAAACTATTTTGTAGTGTTAATAAACTTTCCAGAATATATTTTATGAGGAACCATGGGGAGTATTATTTTTTTTAATTTTTTATTACAAAGGGTATTACATATGTGTCCATTCCCCCCCCCCAGCCCTAGACAGTCCCATAGCCTCCCCTATCCCCCAGTGTCTTATGTCCATTGGTTATGCTTATATGCATGCATACAAGTCCTTTGGTTGATCTCTTACCCACCTACCTCCCGCCCCCCAACCCTCCCCGGCCTTCCCGCTGTAGTTTGACAATCTGTTTGAGGCAGCTCTGCCTCTGTATCTATTATTGTTCAAAAGTTTATAAAGGTCTCAATTATCCACGAATGAGTGAGATCATGTGGTAATTTTCCTTCATTAACTGGCTTATTTCACTTCTCATAATGCTCTCCAGTTCCATCCATGCCGTTGCAAATGGTAAGAATTCCTTCTTTCTTATAGCAACGTAGTGTTCCATTGTGTAGATGTACCACTGTTTTTCAATCCACTCATCTGCTGATGGGCACTTAGGCTGTTTCTAAATCTTAGCTATTATAAATTGTGCAGCTATGAACACAGGGGTGCATATATCCTTTCTGATTGGTGTTTCTGATTTCTTGGGATATATTTCTAGAAGTGGGATTACTGGGTCAAATGGAAGTTCCGTTTTTAATCTTTAAGGAAATGCCATACTGTTCTCCACAGTGGCTGCACCAGTCTGCATTCCCACCCGCAGTGCACAAGTGTTCCTTTTTCTCTGCATCCTTGCCAGCACTTGTTGATTTGTTGATGATAGCCATTCTGACAGGTGTGAGGTGATATCTTATTGTGGTTTTGATTTGCATCTCTATGATGATTAGTGACACTGAGCATCTTTTCATGTGTCTATTGGCCAATTGTATGTTCTCTTTGAAGAAATGTCTAGTCAGGTCCTTTGCCCATTTTAAATTAGATTAATTTTTTTTGGTGTTGAGTGGCATGATTTCTTTAAAAATTTTGGATATCAACCACTTATCAGAT
>NW_006299715.1:2633995-2644936 GCF_000327345.1 Myotis davidii
GTTCTGCCCTTCCCGGCTGCAAACTGTCTCACCAGCTGAGCAATTTCGCCAATTCGGGGTGGGTGTTATTAGTTTCAGCTGCTCACTCCATTTGCTCCGGGACACGACCTGGGATGCGTCTGCCTATATCGCCGCCATCTTCTTTCCCTGGGAGTATTATTAAAATAAGGATTTTTATTATCGTTTAAAGCATACCTTAATGCCATTGGGAAATACTTTGTCACTGAAAGAACAAAATAAATAGCAAAATAGATACAAACTCACAAAAATAGAAAATAAACTGATGGAGGGGTGAGGAGGTTTGGGGCTGAGTTTTAAAAGGTGAAGGGATTGAGAAGTACAGATTGGTAGTTACAAAATAGTCACAGGGATTGAAAGTACAACATAGAGAATATAGTCAATAATATTGCAATAACTATGCATGGCAGGCACTTGGAATGTTGGGTGGATCATTTTGTAAAGTATATGATTGTCTAATCACTATACTGCACACCTAAAACTATTACAAAATAATATTGAATGTAAAATCTAACTGAAAAATATATGTTTTTTAAAGAACTATTTAGGTTTGAGTTTTGAAATTAACATGAAAACATTCTTTTTATTTAATTTTGTGATTGCCAAAGTCTATAGTATTTTGTATTCAAAAACTGAAAATTCATAGCAACTTATAGTTAAAGTAGTATGTTTTTTGCTAATCTTTTGAAAAGTGGGCCTTCTGACAGGGACTTCCACATGTTGACAATCTTGTTGATTCTGAGTACTTGGTTGATGAGAAAAAAAAAAAAATCCCCCAGCTCTTCTTTCCTGTTTTCCTGAGTCTGCAGGCTACTCACAACAGTCAAGCAGGCATTATGCTTTGATTACCCTGTAGACCCTGTAGAGAGAGTCCTGGAGCTGCCTGTGGCAACATCTGCCTCAGGCCCCAACACCAGCCCCCCAGCACCTCCTGCTTCACAATGCCTGATGGAGTGCATGGCCTGTGGCCAGCAGGGACTGGAAATGGAAGTGAATTGGAGAAAGGTAATGTTAAAGAAGTCAACAACATGCATAGGCAATATAGGAAACCATCAACAAGTAAGTGGCATTGAACTTAATCTCGGGCCCACATGCCAGGAACACTAATTTACATTCTGATTTAGGGTTTCCTAATTTATCCTTTCTTCCTATTTCATCCTTTTTTTAAAATTTCTCTCTTCTTCCTTTCTCTTACCTCTCTTCTATTCCTCCTTCAATAATGTAAAGAGTTCTAACTTTTATTGGACACTCATGTTAACAATTTTATCTAATTCCAATTTCACCTTTGAAATATGGGAACTGCCCATCTTTGATGATAAGGAAAACCCCCTCAAAATTTTAAGTAATTTACTCAAGATCACACAGTTCACAAGTGGCAGAGTCATTCAAATCCTGAATCAAAATCATGTTTTATTAATATTAAAAAACATAAAAGAAGTTACTAACTAGTTGAGACCAAAAGAAACATTTAGACCTCCCTTTTCAGTTGAGAGCTCCCCCAAGATAACCCATGACCATTTTTATTGTGCCAAAGAGGCACAAGAGTAGGAAGCAGGCAGAGCCTGGCACAATAGAGCATGATGGCCTACAGAGGCCTCACCCATGCTTAGAGGTCAGTACCTAGTCAAGTAACTTTCCCTCTTATAGGGCAGACAATCTTCACAATGTCCACCAACCAAGATTCTATAGCTACTGTCAATTGGTGTCTGTTGTGGATTTTTTATTCTTCTATCTTTTGAAGCAAATGTGTTATTGTGGTCATTTCTGGACTTCAATATTGTATTTTTGTGATATATGTGTTATTATGCTGGAGCAGATAACTTACATTTTTAGTTTATAGGTGGCTGGAAGAAGAGTAGTCCCATTCAGGTATGATGGCAAGTACTATCTTTGGAAATCCTGGACTTTAACCTAAACTTAATAACTGAATGGCATTTTTTGTTTGTTTGTTTTCTTCCTTGGGAAGACTTGAATGCGTTCTGTGATTGAAAGAAATAAATTTCTGTGGCTCTATGGTTCCTTTATTCTGGTTTTCACACCCTGAGTAATCTCCTTTGCTTAAGTATGGGCAGGGCCTGTAACTTGCTTCTAGCCGGTAGACCAATAGTAATTATCAGTCATCAAAGTAAAGGTGATGAAATGTTCCCATTACTACATTATATTACAGGGCAACAGTGATGAGATACTGTTCTCATGATTATGTTTTGCTATATATTACTCTCTTATTAGCAGACACCTTCTAGTTTCTCTCCTTTTCTCTTTCTCTCTTTCTACCTCTCCATTTCTAGCTTTGAAGAACGAGGCTGCTATGAATCCTAAAGCCACTGGAAATAAATTCCACCATGTCCTGAGAAAACTAGAAAGTGGATCATCCCCAGTTGAGCTTCTAGATGAGAATTCAGCCCTGAACCTCACCTTGAATGCAGCCTTGTAAGAATGTAGACAAAGATCCCATCTGGACCATGAATGAACTCCTGACCTAGAGAAAATTTGAGATAGTAGTTTTACCTCTCCAAGTTGGTTATAATTTGTTAGGTAGTTAAAGAAACCTAATACAGGCTGATTGCATATTGACCAGAAGGATAGAAAGTGAAAGAGATGGCTTGCAGACCCTTAACATTTCATTTCTTTTCATGATTTAGAATTATTAATGGAAAAATGTTTCATCCAAGAATATGTTCCCCATCTCCTGTTATCAGGTGGGGCCAGGTGACCACCTCTGGTTAATGTGATATTACCGGGACTGACATGCACCACTTCTGGTGGAGGTTTTGTTATGTGCCCTACATATCTTACACATGGTTTCTTCCTGCTGGATCATATTAACTAAAGATGGTTGGATTACAAGAAGGAAGAAAGGAGCCTTGATTCCTGAAGACTGCACACGAAGTCTTCACTCACCTACTGTGTTATTGACCAGTCCATTTAGACCATTATGTAAGAGAACAATAAACATATTTTCTTAACTCTCTGATGCTTGGGATTGTTCATTAAATAAGTTAGCCTACTCTGACTAACACAGTAAAAGCAAAGTATTTTTATTGTTGTGATTTCTTTTGTAAAGACAACTTATGGAATTAATTTTATGATATTTAAATGACAAAGCTTATTATGTTATATATACAAGCACATTACATCTCTAAATGTAAATAAAACAAAACAAACAAACAAAAAACTAGCATTTACTTCTAACAGCTGATACATCAGTGGAATGACTGAATAAGTCAAACAACTTCATGCTATACTCATTTTCTGGACCACTGTCCAAGGTGAAAGTAATATATACATTAGCTAATCATATCCTGCAATTGAGAATGTGTAAAGATCATGAACTAACATACTTAAACTAAAAGCATGGTTCCAAAAAATACTATTTATTTATTGTGGTCATTGAGCACAAGGTCATCTAACCTTGGTAAAGTTATTTCACCTGTTTCTCATTTTTGTCATCTTGCAAATGTACAGAATATTTACAACAGAGAACTGTTGTGAGAAAGTAATGACAAGGAAAATATTGAGAAGCATGTTTAGTTTTTTTCACTTAGTGGGTGGTCAATAGCTGCCAGATCTCTTCCTTCTCCCCCTTTATCTTCATGTATCATAAAGTGTCACTAAGATAATGAATGGCATCCATTAATGATGACTTCTTAAGAACATTACTAATGGAATCATACATCAAAATATTAGGCCTTTGAGGTTTGCAACTATTTGGTGACACTGTCCCTATATTATAAGAACATGGCTTTAGAGCTTCCTAACATAAGAAACGTTGTGTTTACTTTGAAATTCATGCAGTGCTTTGATTATAAAAGCAAACTGGCAAAATTGTGCATTTTGGGTGATTACATCTTTAGAAAATACCCAAAGCCTTCTGTGCTCCTGTGTTTCTAAAATAGAACATGAAATTCTGTAAACTTTTAGTAACAGCTATCTGTGCATGTGCATGTGTGTGTGTATGTGTACTTACACTTAATTCAAGAGTTACAGAAAACAAAACTGAAAATAAGTTTGTAGTGTGGTAACTTTGGAATTTACTGAACAAAGGTTTGCCTCACTCTCTTTCCCCACACACACTGTAGTCACTCAACCTTTATTCCTTTTGCATTGCTGTTGCTTCATTTTCCTCTTCTTATCTCATTTCATCTTACCCATATTTCAAAACCCACCCAAGTTTCTCCTCTTACACAAGACTCCCCTTAGAATCTCTACCTTTATTACTGTTTTTGGTCCTATTTGTTGCTGGAATGGGATCTTCAACTGGCCTACACATGTGGAATTTGAATTCTGAGGGTCAGTTTCCATAGCAGAAAATTCTAACCCTGTAGGGGGCACTTGTATGGAGAGATATAAACCAAACTGAGCACTGTAGAAGAAAGATAAACTAAAATATTATGATAAGAGTCCACACATCGCAATCCTAAAGGGGTCAAGATGTGAGTTTGAAGTTGGAGTAACAAGAGATCAGACTAATAAAGGGAAAGGTGCATAAAATCTTTTTCTAAGAGTAGAAGGTGAACAATTTCTGAGTGGGCAAAGTGTCGTAGACTGTCCTACAAAGACTGTCTTCTCTTTATATTTAAAATACTTCACTGTTACTATTCATAGGTTAATTAGGATGTCTTTATTAACACTAGCATTGATATGAAATGCTAGTTTTTCAACCTATAATAAAAGCTTTTTAATATATGTTCCTTTTTCTCCACATCCTCTCCAGCACTTGTCGTTTGTTGAATTGTTGATTATAGCCATTCTGACAGGTGTGAGATGGTACCTCATTGTTGTTTTGATTTGCATCTCTTGGATGATTAGTGACTTTGAGCATGTTTTCATATGTCTCAGTGATGAAAGAGAACTACCTCCTGTATGCCCTCTACTGGGGATTGAGCCTGCAATCTGGGCTTGTGCCCTTGACCAGAATTAAACCTGGGACGAGGGACCCTTCAGTCCACAAGCTGACACTATCCACTGAACTGAACTGCTATGGCAATAAAAGTTTTTTGATGAGATAATTTTATATGTCAAATATAATTCATGCTTTAAAGTATAGGTCCAGGGATATATTAGATGTTTCAGGCATGTTTAATGTACAATAAATTACTATTTTTCTCTCTGTATATTTACTTAACTTCTTATTTTCTTATATATCTCATAAGAAGCAGAAACATTCACACATAATCATTTCTCTGAATGATACTTAGTTGAAAGGTAAATGATGTAATTTATTACTGCAAGAAATATCTGAATTCAAACCTAGCCTTGTCACTTACATAATTTTTTACTAAGTGTCCTAGCTTCTCCATATCTCAGTTTCTTCATTTGTAGACTGGGCATAAGAATAGTTTTCTCAGAGGGCTTTCAAAAATGCTAATGACTTAAAGTAGGTAACACAGTGCTTTTCCTGGCACATAATAGGTGATCAATAAATGTTGCTTCCCTTCCTGTTTGGCATGATTGCTTTTTCCTCGGAGAATGTGATGGGTTGTCTATGTCTGTAACCATCTCTTATTTTAAGGATTATAGTTATAGAGGAAAACTTCATAGTGAATAGCTAGAAGGGGAGGCTTTCTTTTTACTTAACTCAATATATTTTATAAGAACAATAGCTTTGGTTGTCTCTGCTTGATAATCCTCGCACCATTAGCCTACCTACAATGAAAGGGCTTTCTCAATTTCATATCAAGAGGAAGAATGTTTGATGTCATTTTGAAAAGTTTTTAACGAATATGGAAGGAAATCTAGAAATAAAATAAAGAGGCTGGCTCTTGGGAACTTCAGAGTGGAACAATCCTGTCTCTCTCTTCACAGGAAACTTCACCATTCAAATGCATTCACTTTTCATAAAGCACCTCCTCAGTTTCAGCCCAAACACTGAAAACCGAGCCTATTAATCAGAACAAAAACACTTTTGAAAACATCTTTGGAAAAATACAATTTTGGCACAAAGAGACGAGAATCAAGAAGGATGAAGAAATCAAAATAGAATTCAGCATGAGGGGAACAAGCTCTCAGGTGGCTAGCTATTTGTGATACTTGCAAAGTAGCAATCAAAAGGGGAGGGTACCCCCATCAGCACACATTGTTCTGTGGTGCCACTGATCATTCTTTCAAACACCGAAAGTTAAGCAATTACTGGGGCTAGTTTTTATAGAAAAGAGAGGACATAGACTTGACTGTAGTTAAGGTATTTGTGGAAGTCTTTCTCCATTCCTCTCTACTTTTTCAAGTCTTTCTTTTAGAGCCTCTTTTCATGCCCTAGAGCATGGATAAAGCTTTCCCTGACAAGTATAACTGACCATGCTTTCTCCATTTTCAATGTATGGGTAGAGATCCTCTCTGCACTATTACAGGCAGTTCTGTGTGGTGGTCAGAACACTAGGTGTGCAAGCCAGACCACCTGGACATCATGCATCCTGGCTCTAGCACTTGCTCCTTGTAGAATATTGGGAAATGTTATTTAAATTCATTGTGCATATATTTTATCATCTTCAGAATGGGGATATTATTAGAGTTAAATGTCTTGAGGGTTACAACATACTTCAAACAGTGCCGATAATAGGGTTAATATTTCACACTAAGTTGTTCTTAGTTAATATAACCATTCTCCTATCATTAGTTTGAATCGTAGAGTCAAGGACTCTTTCTAAAGAAGAAATCTGTTTTAGCCACTTTCTGCCACAACTCCTTCAATTGTTTTACTCACTTTCAGAAGAAGGCCCAAAATTCTTAACAAGATATTGTACAAAGAATAATGCACACTCTCCATCCCTCATTTTGACATTCACACTGTAACATTGGGACATGGGAATACATTAACTGACATAAAAAGGGGGCTTTGGACATGTGATCACAAATGTAGACCTTGAGGTTATAGTGGATCATCTGATCTAAGCTCAAGTATGTTTTTGAAAATGGAGAACTTCCTGGCTACGGTTAGAGAGATACTCATGATGGAAGAAGGGAGACAGAGATGCAACACTTTGGCTTCGAAGGTGGATGAACTGGTGCTGTGATCTAAGGAATATGAACAGTATCTAGACACTGGAAAAGGCAAGGAACAGATTCTCCCATCAATGTTTCATAAAGAAATGCAGCCCTGCAGACACCTTGCATTCAGTCCAGTGAAACGCATGCCAAACTTCTGATTTAAAGAAATGCAACATAAAATATTTGTGTTGTTTCAAGCCACTAAGTTTGTGTTATTTTGTTATGTGAGACATAGGAAACCAATGTACATGGAATGCAAAAATATTCTGTTTGGGCTCTTGCCTTCCCCTCTGCCTACCTTCAGATCCCTGAAAAATAATGTTGAATGGAGTATCTAAGACCAATAGTAGATTTTCTTTGAGTATGGGCAAGATTCATATGGGTCTACTGACTGATATTTTTTCAAGAGAGAGACAAAGTAATTATCATGGGAATGGTTAGAAGAAAAGGAGAAAATACAAGGGGAGGTTGTGATAGGCAGAATTCTAAGATGTCCTTCAATATTCCCACCTCCTGGTATACATGTCCTGTACAACCCTCAAGTCTATGAATATGATAGAACATTATTCCCATGGCTATGGCATGTTATATGGCAAAGGGGATACTGCAGATGGAATTAAGCTCCACAATCAGTTGACCGTAAAATAGGCAGACTATATGAGATGACCTGATTTTATCCTATGATGTTTGAATAAGGATCTAGAGGTCAGAAGAGTAGGAAGTCAGAGATTTAGATCATGGGAAGGATTTTTAGTATTATTTGCTAGTTTTAAAGATCGAGGGGGCCATGTAGGTAGCCTGTAGACATTAAAAGTTGACCCCCAGCTGAAAACCAACAAGAAAATGGAGACCTCAGTCCTAGAATCACAATAATACTTTCAACAAACCAAATGAGATCATAAATGATTCTTCCCCAGAAGCTCCAGAAAGGTATACAGCTCAGCCAACCCCTGGATTTCACCCTTGTGATAACCAGGGCAGAGCACATTGCTATGTTATGTCAGACTTCTATATGCAGAACTGTGATTTAATAAAAGGTTGTTGTTTCAAGCTGTTAACGTGGGAAAATTTGTTACACATCAATTAAAAAACTAATACAGAGGACAAGCTAAAGTTACAATAGCATTTTTACCCCAAGTAGGGTCATATGCTCCCAGAATATTATATAGCTTGCCCCTTGCCGAGATTAATTCCAACTCAGTCTAACATGATTTTGAGGTTAGAGAGCACCACACCAAATTATAGGCTTTGTTCTTGATTATCTGTGTGCATGTGGAAAAATTATTTCTCCAAGCCTCAGTCTTCTCATGTGGTTGTAGTGAAGACTAAATAAGATGGTACATAAAACAGATTTGCATGAAACATGATACAGATTAAGAGCTCAAAGATCATTGCACTAGGTCATCTTCCTCTTCTTGTTTTTTTTTTTTTTTTGTTGTTGTTGTTGTTTTTCTTTCTGTGGGAACTTCCCAATAACATTGGATAAAAGAGAATTTACAGTTTTCTGGGAGGATGGTCAAGGGTCAGATTTCCGTCTTGAAATCAAAGATAGAAAAATTGTACTTTGTCGAGAATGCGATTGGAACCTTAGTCAATGATTTTGAACATAGATATTTAAAAGCCCATTACATATCCTACAACAGCTGTGTAATCTTCATGTGCTTCCATTTCCTCAATTGTTATATGAGGAATATTTGAGAATCTACCTCATATTAAATTAAGTGATATATGTAAATGCCTACAAAAGTGCCTTTCATGGTAAAGCTTCAATAAGTAGTCTAGTCTTTTTTATTCATTCATTTACTTACTTAGTGTCCAATATTTATCATATACCTAATGCAGGCATTCAATGTTGTAGGAATTGAGGATTTGTTAGAAATAAGACAAAACAAAATCCATAACTTTAGTCGGTTTGGCTCAGTGAATAGAGCGCCAGCCTGCGAACTAAAGGGTCCCAGGTTCGATTCCGGCCTAGAGCACATGCCCAGGTTGCGGGCTTGATCCCCATGATCCCTAGTAGGGGGCCTGCAGGAGGCAGCCAATCAATGATTCTCTCTCATCATTGATGTTCCTATCTGTCTCTCCCTCTCCCTACCTCTCTGAAATCAATAAATTAAAAAAAATTAAAAATCCATAGAGCTGACATAGTAGCAGAGCATTTAAATAATAAACAAATACATTTCAAATGCATGTGTATGTCTGTAGCATATTATATTGTGGTAAATGTTCTAGAAGGAATAAAAAAAAGACTGGAAAGGTAAATCATAAGTGCCAGGGTAGGAGGAGATAGAACCATTTTTAATTTTAAATGGGTTGCCCAGGAAGATCACTGGGAGAGTGACCAAGGCTGGATGGAAGAAAAAGTGTTCAAAGTATGAGATTTTCAAGAGGAATGCACTGCAAGCATAGAGAAGAGCTAAATCTCAGGCCCCAAAGGAGGACCCTCTGTATCTAAGGAAAAGCAAGAAGGTCAGTATGTCTGGAGTAGATTTAGCCAAATGACAGGGGATGGTTAAAGGAGATGAAGTCAGCAAACTTGGAGGGGCCAGATTTTATAGGACCTGTTGGCCATTGTTAGAATGCAGGCTCCTACTCTGTTGCATTGAGGAGCTATTTATTGTTGAGCAGAAGAGGAACACAATCTGACCTATATTTTAACAGCATCAGCCTGGGTGCTGAGCTATAAATAGATGGAAGGAGCATGAGTTCAGAACCAGTGAGATAAATTATAAACATAGTATATAATTAAAATTTCTACCAGTGGCATTAAATAAAATGTTAGTTTTGAGATTATAAATCTCTTTTCTCCACTGAATTAAAGTTGTCGTTGTTGTTGTTTTTTATCCTCTCTAGAAATCGTATAGGCAATAGCTCTTTCTTCTTCAAAGCTCTTGGTAAATCATCTGAAATGCAGCCAGCATTTCTAACTGGATTAAAATGCTGGCTGCCTTGTTCTCTGTTAATATTTGCTTTGTTCTGAACATGACTACTGGGTAGATGAAGCATTGGGATGATTTGGGAGAGAAATGTACAGGTCCTTTTGCAAGGACCGGAGTGATAAAATACTGAGCAGGGCTGAAATGCCAGTATCACTTCTCAGACCTCCTTGCTTTAACTGAAGTAGCATTGGGGAGTAATCATTTTGCCTTTGGGTGTCTTTAAATATATATCCTATCTAATAATAGACAAACATGGTAATTTACTGTACCTCTGACACGCTTCCCATTGGCTAATCAGGGCAATATGCAAAATAGCGGCCGGCAGCAAGGCAGCTGAAGCAAACAGGAGGCTTGCTTGCTCCAGTGATGGAGGAAGCCAAGGTTCCCCGTCTGCCACTGCCCAGCTCTGAGCTGCACTCTAAGCAACTATGTTGCAATTATAGAAGCTAAACAAACCCCAGAAACCTGTTTTCAGCCAGCCGGGCCTCATAGCTGGAGTTGCAACAGTATTTCAATTATAGAAGCTAAACAAATCCCAGATACCTGCTTTCAGCAGCCAAGGTATCAGAGCATGAGCCCAGCCTCAGAGGTAAAGCCAGCTCTCAGGACCAGTGACAACCATAGAAGGTAAAAAAATCCCAGAGTAAAAAAAGAGAAAAAGAAAAAAAGGAGAGGTTGGGATCTTCAGTCACCTGCCAGCCTGAAAACGGCCCTCAGCCCCTCATGCAGACTGGCCAGGCACCCCAGTGGGGACCCCCACCCTGAAGGGGGTTCTGACCAGCTTCAAACAGCCATCAGCCCCTCACCCAGGCTTGCCAGGTCTGCCAGAGAGATGTCTGATTGCCAGTTTAGACCCAATCCCCCGGGGAGCGGGCCTAAGCCAGCAGGTGGTCATCTCCTGAGGTGTCCTAGACTGTGAGAGGGCACAGGCCAGGCTGAGGGATCCCCCCACGAGTGCACAAAATTTTGTGCACCGGGCCACTAGTTTACTATAATAGAT
>NW_006299715.1:2645649-2647004 GCF_000327345.1 Myotis davidii
TGAACCCAAAACCTTAAAAAAAATTTTTTTAAGTATATTTTTATTGATTTCAGAGAGGAAGGGAGAGGGGTGAGAGAGACAGAAACATCAATGATGAGAGAAAATCATTAATCGGCTGCCTCCTGCAGAGACCACAACTAGGCAGTGCCCTGACAGGGAATCAAACCTTTGACCTCCTGTTTCATAGGTCGACGCTCAACCACCGAGCCACACCATCTGGGTACACCTTTGGGGTCTTAGTAGCAGAGTCTCAAATTCAGAAAGGTCCAGACATCTCTGCCTATTGAGAGTGTCCTTCAGTTGTGAAGTGCAGAAAGAAAGAGCTTCACTGCTCCACCTTCTCCCATCTACTGGCAATGCCAAAGAAAAAAGTGACTCTTACTTCCATTGCTTAATTTAGGCATTTAATCATTCACCATGTATTGAATATCTTTCATCTGTCAGATGCAATGCTAGGCACAGTGGTAATGTGGGTTTGGGTCCTGATGCAGCTGCTTAGTAGCTATGTGTTTTTAAAATTTTTCAATACAGCCTGGCCTCTATCTTCTTACCTATAAAGGAAGGCAATCAAAGCAATTTCTGGGAGTATGGCAAAATAAACTTTCATAGAACCACCTTCTTCAATTCTGCACTAAATTTATAGAAATTCTAGTGAAATATTTTAAATGGGTACAAGCATTACAAGTTTTATATAAAAAGTTTTAGATAAAGGCAAGGCTATTGGTCTATGAAATATGAGAACCTGGAACCTAAATCATAAATGTTAAAGTATCATCCGTTCTGTAATCATGACTATTGAAAAAAATGCTTCTACCACATTATATGTAGATGGAGTGAAGAATCGTGCCTGTGTTCAGAATCTTGTATAGATAAAATTTAAAGCCCTGACTGGTTTGGCTCAGTGGATGGAGTGTCGGCCTGCAGACTCAAGGGTCTCGGGTTCAATTCTGGTCAAGGGCATGTACCTTGGTTGCGGGCACATCCCCAGTGGGGAGTGTGCAGGAGGCAGCTGATCGATGTTTCTCTCTCATCGATGTTTCTAACTCTCTATACCTCTCCCTTCCTCTCTGTAAAAAAATCAATAAAATATATTTAAAAAAATGTAAAGATCAGTCCTTCATGAGAAATCTAAATCCCAAATCTGTGCTACTCAAGGATATGGGATAATTACTGGCCATATTTAGTATCAGGAACCCAAACTAATAAACTACCATGAAAATAGTAAAGGACATTTGAAATCTGTAGGAATCCCACATCCAACACAGAATTGCTTTATAGATTCACTTCTGGATTCTCATGGAACCTAAAATAAGCTCATTGACCATGAACTCACAATCAAAGTGTACAAGGGAAAG
>NW_006299715.1:2647067-2648089 GCF_000327345.1 Myotis davidii
AGAGCAGCCAGAGAAATGAGAGTCAGCAGATACCCAAAATAGAATCAGTGATCCAAGAATTAAGAATAACCAGTAAATAGGAATGCTTCAATAATCAGAAGGAAACACAAATACATCAAATAAATTATAAAAGTAAAATAACCCAAAGTTGCAGAAATTTTTTTCTAAATTGTATTTTTCTCAATTATATGAAATTATGCTTTAAGTATGAATAAAATAGACAATACCAAGAGAGGTAATTTTTGTAGTTATTTTTTTCTTTATTGATTAAGGTATTACATATGTGTCCTTATTCCCCCTTTTGTCCCCCAGTCCCCCACTCATGCTCTCACTCCCCTGGTGTCTGTGTCCATTGGTTAGGCCTATATGCATGCATATAAGTCATTTGGTTGATCTCTCCTCCTACTCCTACCCTCCCCTACCTTCCCTCTGAGGTTTGATGGTCTGATCAATGTTTCTCTGTCTCTGGATCTTTTTTTGTTCATCAGTTTATGGTGTTCATTATATCCCACAAAAAAGTGAGATCATGTTATATTTATATTTCTCTGACTGGCTTATTTGCTTAACATAATGCTCTCCAGTTCCAACTATGCTGTTGTTAATGGTAAACATTCCTTCTTTTTTATAGTGGCATAGTATTCCATTGTGTAGATGTGCCACAGTTTTTTAATCCACTCATCAGCTGATTGGCACTTAGGCTGTTTCCAAATCTTAGCTATGGCAAATTGTGCTGCTATGAACATACAGATGCATATATCCTTTCTGATTCATGTTTCTAGTTTCTTGGGATATATTCCTAGAAGTGGGCTCACTGGGTCAAATGGGAGTTCCATTTTTAGATTTTTGAGGAAACTCCATACTGTTCTCCACAGTGGCTGCACCAGTCTGCATCCCCAGCAGCAGTCCACGAGGGTTCCTTTTCTCTGCATCCTTGCCAGCACTTGTCATGTGTTGATTTGTTGATGATAGCCATTCGGACAGGTGTGAGATGGTACCGCATTGTTGTTTTGATTTGCATTTAT
>NW_006299715.1:2648984-2669815 GCF_000327345.1 Myotis davidii
CAAGGTACACAGTGCTACAAAGTGGTAAAGCCAAGATTTTGAAATTGGGGCAGAGGGGGTATATAATAGGCTTTCTGGGGGAAGACGGGGTAGTTATTTTGATGTAGTCCCATTTGTTTATTTTCTCTTTAGTTTCCATTGCCCTAGGAGCTGTATTGGTGAAGATATTGTTTTGGCATATGTCTGAGATTTTGTTGCCTGTTGATTCCTCTAATATTTTTATGGTTTCCCGTCTCCCTTTTAAGTCCTTTATCAATTTTGAGTTTATTTTTGTGTATGGTGTAAGTTGGTGGTCTAATTTCATTTTTTTCATGTATCTGTCCAATTTTCCCAACACCATTTATTGAAGAGACTGTCTTGACTCCATTGCATGTTCTTGTCTCCTTTAATTTTTTCTTCAAAATATTTGGGAAATATCACTGATGAATTATAATAGAAGTAATATTAAGTTTAGAAAGAGCTATTCCCCACTTCCCAAAAGTACTATAATCAGACAGTTTTATAGGGAAATTCTGCAAAATTTTTTAAAAAATATTTCAATGATATTTATTCTAAAACATAAACAGAAGCTTCAAAATAATTTTTATGAAGTTTGTAAAGAAGTGAGCCAAAACTTAACAAAGACTGCCTTGATTGACTTAATATTAAATTTGAAGTTAGATATGCATGTAACAATTTAAAGATAACAACATTATTTTTAAAAATCCATAACTTTCAAACAAATGAAGGAACAAAACCTTATTTAAGAATACCTACTAAAAGAGAGATTCTGACATTCAATTTACAAACAGCAAAATATAGCTTTATGCTATTAACATGGGATTTGAATTATGAACAGTTTTATGATGTTATGCTGAGACTTTTACAAGTTAATAAAATAGGTTTAAAGTAAATAGGAGAATAATAATGTATGTTAGGCAAATATTAAGCTAAAGAAATTAGTGTAATAACATAAATTCTAATAAGATATACTTTAAGATATAATTCTCTATTACTCTATTATCATCTGTATTATTTTATGATTAAAATTCTGTAATTATCACTAGAAAGAGATTGCAGAAAAAATTTGAAAAAATTTTTATCTCTTAGAACCTAAGCAAACATTTAAGAGTGACATTATAGAATATTTGAAAGGAGTAGTTAACAATAGTGAACTAATGAACTTCTATAGAATATGATATCAATCATCTTTCAGTTACAATATATCCTTAAACAAATCTAGAGTTTATAATATATATTCCACATCCTATGAATGTAATGCAATAAAGTTAGAAATATATGCCCCCAAAATTACCCTAGGAAATAATATATTTTAAACTAGGATCAATTATAGTAAAAATAAAATATTTAAAAATAAAATTGACAAAAAAAATAATGAAAATTACAAAATATTTCAGAATAAATGGCAAAGGGAACACCACATGTAAAAACCTTGGGATTTCAATAAAACTGATCTTTGTTGAGGTGGGTGAGGTGGGATTTGCAGCCATAAGTTTTCATGTAAAGAAATAAAAAAGACTAAAATTATAAATGGAAGTACTCAACTCAAGAAGTCAGAAGAAAAGAAAGTGTAAACTCAAAGATATGAAAGGAAATAATAAAGATAACAGGTGAAATGTAATGAAAGAGTAAGCAAAGGCACCATTAAAAAGATCAATGAAAGTCCACAAAGAGCTGGTGCTCAATAAATAGTAACTTCTGCCTACACCATTACAACCCTCTGCCTTTGGCTCTGTCAAACTGATTGGAACTAGCTTTCTGTCTTATCCTATCAAGATATATTGAGGTTTCAGCTGGATATTGTCTAAGAAAGTACAAAGCTACAAGGAATATGTCATTTTCAAGCAAACTTATCTGAAGGGAAGAGCTGGGAAAGAGAGGACTCTGCTTCAGATGTTTGGCACCCTTATCTCATTTAATCTTCCCAGTACCTTGTATTATTTACTTTGGCCACAACAATGCTGTATAATAAGTGGTCACAATAATCTCAGAAACATATAACCAGTTTTTATTTGGCTTCTAAGTCTGCAGGTCCTCTAGGGCAGTGATGGCGAGCCTTTTGAGCTCGGCGTGTCAGCATTTTGAAAAACCCTAACTTAATTCTGGTGCCGTGTCACATATAGAAATTTTTTGATATTCTCAACCATAGTAAAACAAAGACATATTTTTATATTTATTTTATATATTTAAATGCCATTTAACAAAAAAATCAACCAAAAATTGAGTTTGCACGTCACCTCTGACACACGTGTCATAGGTTCACCATCACTGCTCTAGGGGTTGGTCGGTTTTACCAGGGTTCATCTGGAGTTGCCTCTGACCAATTGCTTTTCATGTTCCTCATGGGATCAAGAGACATTCTAGGCATGCTCTTGTAATGTTATGGCAACAATGTAAAGAAGCAAGCCCATTTATAATCCCTCCCAGACTTCTGCTGACTCCATCAGCTAATGTTCCAATAGCCAAAGCAAGTCTTAATTCTGAACCTCAAATTAAGGGGGGGAACATTTACTCTGGCTCTGGATTGGAAAGAATGACCAAGTCCCATGGAGAAGTGAGTAGGTGTAGATAGACAAATTGGGGTCTTTAAAGTGATCTCCCACAACCCTATATGGTAGGTATTGACTTAAATCTCAATAATGTCTTGAGAGGAATTGAAAGGAAGGAAAGCTTAGACAGAGAGCTATAGCACTGGATAGCTATAGTGTTGTTTTTAGAGCAGATTGAGAGAAAAATGTCATCCATTAAAATGAGTTGAAGAAGATTTAGTAGTTCAGTATTTTAGTACTTATCATATGCAAGGAATCATGTTAGGTGCATCAGTGAGTAAAAGTTGACACGAATCCTGTGCTCAGGTACTTATGGTACACTAGAGGCCCAGTGCAGGAATTCATGTATGGGTGGGGTCCAGCCAGCCCACCCAGATCAGGGTGGATCGGGCCTGGCTGGCGGAGGGGGCAAGGGCCATGGGCGGTTGGCTGGCCAGCCCTGCCCACTGGTCAAACTCTTGTTAAGGGGATTATTTGCATATTAGCCTTTTATTATATAGAATCAAACTCTTGTTAAGTTGATGATTTGCATATTAGCCTTTTATTATATAGGATATCCAGAAAACATAGGAAAATCACACCAAGTGATATATGATTAGAAAATGTGATGAATGGCATGAAGGAAAGGTCCATAGGGCTAAAAAGGTACATAAATGAGGAGAGAGCAGATTTGGTTGTCATATGGGGTTCCCAAGGAGAGGATGATCAAACTAAGATCTAGAGAATCAGTAGGTGTGAACTAGACTTGGACAGGAGATAAAAGTATTGCAGACAGAAGGAAAGCATGTACCAGGACTCTGGTGGAGGGCACATGGCATGTGGGGACCAGTGTGAAGAGTGTGGAACAAATGACGCTAGAGAGGGGACCAGAGCCAGACTATGCTGGGACTTGTAGAATGGGTAGAGAATTGGGATCTTTAACCTGAGAACCAAGGGAAGCCATTGAAGAGCTTTGTTAGAAAAATAACATGATCAGGTATTAATTTTGGACATATTCCAGCTATCCTGTGTTGGAAGAGGGCAATGATATAGGAGTGCAAAGGAGGGGCTCAGGGAGGAGTCCCTTTCTGCACACCTGCAGCTTCAAGAGAATGATCCTACAAGTTGGATGATGGAAAAGCTAAAGTGTTAGAATGAAAAATTGGACATATGGTGTCATCACTGCGGGGAAAGTGATTATTTTCTTTTTTAAAGGAAAAGGATTGATGAAGAGTGTCCTCTGAATGATCGGGTACTGTTGGAGGTTATTGTCTAAGCGTGAATTGTATCAAGCGAGTGAAGCTAGGCTGAAGTAGACTGAGGAATGAATGGAAGAAAGGGAAGGAGATACAGAGAGCAACTTTTAGAAGTTCATTGTTGAGTGAGTGGGAAAGAGCGGAAACTAGAGTCAGATGTGATTTGGGAAGTTTTTAAAATTTTGTCCATGATTAGAAAGATTTGAGAAAGCTTAAATGTGAATAACAGGGACAAGAAAAGTGTTTAAATATTTAGGAAAGAGAGGTAATCAAAAATTTAATATTTAAGAAAATTTTTAAGCAAAGATAAAAAAAAATAAAGGCCATGAAACAAGTTTTGCCATTCTAATGGATCAGATTGTCAGATGAGAATATCATAAGTCATCAAGAAAAAATAAATAAACCTGTCCAGTGCAGAAGCTAATTTCTTAGCCACTCTTACAAATAATATCAATAATTATTTAATGAAGATGAAGGAACTGATGTGAACTCTCTATAGAATTTATACAAGCATATGCTTATATGTTAGTATTTAGAGTAAGGAATAAAGGATTCTCATTACATAATATGGGCTTAGTTATTTCTACTAATAACAGTCCTGAGTTAAGTAATACTTTAGACTTATTATAAATTGCCACTTTGGGTGGATTGCATCTGGTAATTAGAGAAAAAGTTCAGATGTCTGGTATGTGTAAGACTGGGAGAATTCCCTTGGAGTCTTCTGAAATAGCAAAATACATTTCAATCTGAGAATGCTACTCATTTCAGATGAGTGACAGATGAAAAATCTACAGTAAGAACATTACATTGACTAAATCCCTAATGGAGAGAGATCTTGTACATTTGATTTCAATCTTAATGTCATAGTTTTATAATGTAGCTGATATGGGGACATTTTTGTGCCTTCAACTTAGCCTGACTCACTAACCTGATTTTTGCAAACCTCCCCTGACAATCTTTTATTCTCCCTCAACTTGATGATGAGTCAGTCTCAGATGTCAGTACATTCAGCATGTATTGACTTTTTAAATTTTCATTTTGACATTCTAATGATATCTCTATAGATTTATCCTGAAAGCATCTTGCAATGTTCTTGGCACTTCAGAGTAGGTATTTTAGACTTTGTATTGTTATTAGAAATGATAGTATTGACTCAAAAAATTGGATATATAAAAATACATACATATATAAATAAAATCAGTTTCTAGTGGTTTTCTATAGATCAGAGAAGTAAAAGCTAGAGATATGAGAAACACTTTTCATCCTTAGATTGTTTGAAATTTAAAAAGCACAAAAATGTCCCAGACAGCTGATAATTTGGGGAGTTGTGGGTTCATAAATAATGCTGATGGTAATGTTAATAGATATCAACTTTTGGGAAAGTAATTGAGTAATACATGTTGCAATTAAAATATGCAGATCCTTTGATCCAGTAACCCTACTGTTACTCTTCTATCCTATATAATAAAAGCCTAATATGCTAAGTGTTCGATTGTCCAGTGACCGGTCGACTCTTCAACCAATCAAAGCATAATATGCTAATGGATTGTCCAGTGACAGGTCGACTCTTCAACCAATCAAAGCGTAATATGCTAATGATATGCTAAGGCTGCTCAACCACTCACTATGATCTGCACTGACCACCAGGGGCAGACACTCCAACCAGTAGGTTAGTTTGCTGCTGAATGCTGGCAGATTGGGATTGAGCAAAATGGGCCCGATATGCCCTGGAGCCCTCCCGTGGTCCCTCCCCAGCCCAATCATGCACCGGTGGGGTCCCTCGGCCTGGCCTGTGTCCTCTTGCCATCTGGATCCCTCAGGGGATGTTGGAGAGCTGGTTTCTGCCCGATCCCACAGGCCACTTCCCTCAGAAGGGTTCCAGATACAGGGCTCAAGGCTGGTGAGTGCTGTTGCAGCAGTGTGAGCCTCTCCCAATCAGGATAGGTTGGGCACAAGCCCGTGGCAGATGCAGTGGTGCTGGGATGAGCAAGAGCAGCAGGTAAGATCTGTAGGTGGCATTGAATTGCAGGTTTCAGCCCAATACCCGCAGGCCACGCAGAGAGACCCCACCCAAGAACAAATTCATGCACTGGGCTTCTAGTAGGTATCTATAATAATAAAAGCATAATATGCGAATTAGACTGGGTATCCTTCTAGATGATCTTCTGGACAAAGCCGGTGCTATGAGGGAAGCCTGGGTTCCGGGTGCCAGAAGGAAGCCCAGTCCTGGGTATGAGAGGGAAGCTGGTGCCTTCAGCCGGTGGAAGGAAGGCCTACTCTTGCATGAAGTATCCTTCTAGATGATCTTCTGGACAAAGCCGGTGCTATGAGGGAAGCCTGGGTTCTGGGTGCCAGAGGGAAGCCTGGTCCTGGGTATGAGAGGGAAGCTGGTGCCTTAAGCCGGTGGAAGGAAGGCCTACTCTTGCATGAATTTCGTGCATCAGGCCTCTAATATGTATATAAGTAGGAATTACAGCATTATCATGACAGAAACATGAACATACATACACTGATTGTCTTCAGAAAGTAGTCATTGAAAAAAGTGTGATATGTCTATACTCTGGAACCTTATGCTGTTCTTGAAAATAATGAGCTAGACCTCATACAATGGCCTGGAAGGTTGTCCATAATACAGGATGCATTTTTAATCAGCAAAAGAAAAGTTAGATATACACTATCACACTTATATAAGACTTATATAAGCCAACTTTTGTAATCCTAGAACTTCCAACATTATGCAGACAGATTTTTCACAAGGAAAAATGAAAGGCAGGTCTCTGGCAATGACACTTAGGTTGCTGTAAAACAAACAACCTTCTGAGAAAAACCAGAAAGTGTAAGATACATGAAAACTTCTGAGCCTAGACCTTGTCAGTAAGAACATGTTTTGTGAGCTCTAAAAATAGTAAAAGGAGCCTAATTTTACACTAGTTCTAGTTTTAAATTTCTAGAATAAATCAATGTTTGGCCAAAAGCAGTTGTTAATGTCTTAAATAAAGCATTTAGAATATTTAAAATGAAAACTTTTCAGCTCTACTAATAATTTCAATTTTAATAATGGCATTATTTAAACTTCATATACATTACTTCAGCACCCATAAAGCTATAATAGAAATGTTAACTTTATTTTATAGAGGCAGACAATTGTTCTTAGAGAAGGGATAAATTATTTACTGCCTAATCTATTTTACAAGGCATTATTTTATTTAATCCTTCTAATAACTCGATGAGGCAGGAATCACTATGACATTTATAAATGAGGAAAATGAGACTTAGGGAAATTCAATTCTTGGCCTTTCAAAATTCAAATCCCATATTTCCCCTGTACATTTCTCTCCTTCCAAATAATTTGTCACATAGCACTTGGCAAATCAGTGAACTTCAAACATCGATTTATCACTAAGCCCAAGGTTTTATTTTTTTTGTTGTTCTTTTTGCTAAGCTAATAAAATTAACTTAGTTGTCAAATTATTACTACTTTTTCATGCTAATGAGCATGCATTGACTTCCAATTGCAAAAATAAACAAAATAGATATGACCTTGATCTTGCACAGTGAAATCTGCATAAAAATGAATTGGTTTGGTAAACTCAATTATTATGTAACAGTTCAACTTAACAGCATAGACTGGTTTCTCAAATACAGTGGGGCCTTGACTTAAGAGTGTCCCAACTAACGAGTTTTTTGAGATATGAGCCTTCTCTCAGCCGATTTTTTGCTTTGAGTTGTGAGCTAAAATTCGGGTTACGAGCCAGCTTCAGATACCCCACCGCTAGTTGGCGCAGCGAACGTCACAGTGAACACCACAACATCAGCCCAGCATCACGTGTCTCACTCGTTCACTGTTGATTTGACATATGAGTAATTTGAGTTACGAGCTCCGTCATGGAACGAATTAAACTCGTAAGTCAAGGCCCCACTGTATAGTATATTACCCTTAAATTTGTCCAAATGGTCATTAAAGTTTCATTTTATCTGTTTTATCTTATAGTAATAAGAAATTAATTATTTGACCCCTTTAATAAATATTTATAGAGTTTAAACTATGTGCCAGGCTTATCCAAGAACTGAGTTTTAAGGTGAACAAACCTAGTCTGGACCCAGAGCTCTCACACTTTCAAAGGGTTCAAAATAGCTGGCTCCTCCTGGTGTTCAATCCTTGAGTTTGAACACTAACCACACACACAGCCCTGGCTAACTGGAAGATGATGGTCCATTGTAGGGGAGAATCTACCATGTGGAAACACTCATGGGGTTTAGCTAGAGCCATTTTTTTTTAAAATATATTTTATTGACTTTTTACAGAGAGGAAGGGAGAGAGATAGAGAGTTAGAAACATCGATGAGAGAGAAACATCGATCAGCCGCCTCCTGCACATCTCCTACTGGGGATGTGCCCGCAACCCAGGTACATGCCCTTGACCGGAATCGAACCCGGGACCCCTCAGTCCGCAGGCCGACGCTCTATCCACTGAGCCAAACCGGTTTTGGCTAGCTAGAGCCATTTTTATGTAAAACAACAACAACAACAAAAGAAAGAGATGTCAATGGTGATAATTCTACGGACACCTTATATATCATTTCATGGTCACCAACCTGGGAGAGATATATTTTCACCACTGAGGTTATAAGAGAGGGAGGTTGCACAGATGGTCAATGATCGAAATAGGATTTAAGTGACAACATTGGCACTAGATTATAATAATCCAGTGGGATAAAGTTTGAGATAGAGTCATACAGAGATTGTTGTGGGAGCAGAAAATGAAGCAAATATAATTAATTCATAAAAAAAAAACAAGCCTAGCCCTAACCGGTTTGGCTCAGTGGATAGAGTATCGGCCTGTGGACTGAAAGGTCCCAGGGTTTATTCTGGTCAAGGGCATGTACCTTGGTTGCGGGCACATCCCCAGTGGGGAGTGTGCAGGAGGCAGCTGATCGATGTTTCTTTCCCATTGATGTTTTTAACTCTCTATCCCTCTCCCTTCCTCTCTGTAAAAAATCAATAAAATATATTTTAAAAAAATGCCTATTTGCAACAGCCTTATACTGACTATGGCAGAAACTAAATTTTGCCTACGTAGGAAGTCAAATATGGAAATATGTCAATGTGCAAATGAGCCTGGTCATCATTAAATGGCAAGATTGCTGATTCATAAAACCATCAGTTAAGATACTAAATTATTTGAACTTTAAGTACAGGAGACCTAACTGTAGTATAATGGATAAATACTCCCAATTTGGATTTAATCCCAAGAGCCAAACCAGGAGGACATTGGATAATACTTATGCAAAATCCTTAGGTCTAGAGAACTGTGCTTTGATGACCCTGGCTAATAATTTTTTTTTCCTGATAAAATCACATCAGTGCTGCCTGGTTGGGGTGGCTCAGTGATTGAGCGTTGACCTATGAACCAGGAGTTACGGTTTGATTCCCTGTTAGGTCACATGTCTGGATTGTAGGCTTGATCTCCAGTAGGGGGAGTGCAGGAGGCAGTCAGTCAATGATTCTGATCATTGACATTTTTATCTCTCTCTCCCTTCCTCCCTGAAACCAATAAAAATATATTTTTAAAAATCACATCAATACTAAGAGTCTTACTAATTTTGAATAAATCTGAAGGATACTTAGAGTCTAGGAAGGCTCATTCTAACCTAGACATTAGAATAGCCCATTGGAAACTAAACTGTACCAACTAAATGTCTAAGTTGAGAAATGAGTGCCATTTCTTGGCGAGTGTTTTGTTAATAAAATGCTGCTTTGTAATGGGCCCTCAAATTGGGCAAATCAATGACAATTGCTGCCACTGCTACTTCACCATTGCAACTCTGCTAAAATCTTCTAGCCTTTGTGCAGCACTCATGACTTGCCTAGAACTTCCTAACTCATAGGGCATGTGATATCAGGGCATGTGATATATGTGTGGTCAGTCCTCACATTACCCATAGTTATGATAAAGAAGGCAGATGGTTAATCTTTGTTCTGTGAATGGATGAATGGCTCTTTCACATCCCTCTCTCTTGGATTTCTCCATGATTTTCTGAAGATGGCCTGAAAATTATATACTTTTATTTTTCTTAAAAGCTAAAGTCACAAGAGCACAGATTTTCCCAAAATCATGTAGAAAGTTAATGTAAAATGCAGACTTTTTCCAGAGCAGGACAATCAACCTCGAAGGAGGGACAACTTATCACCTTTTCTCATCTTCCAGTACATATTACTGCACCATGCACATAATAGTTGTCCCCTAGTGTTTGCTAAATTAATCACCAGATGCTCTTGGCATGCATTTCTTTCAACTTACAAATCTCAGCCAGCTGAGTTTTTTCTTTCTTTTTTAAAATGTCCTCCTTTTGACCAACTCCTGCAAGTCCACAGGCAGAGAACTGTGGTAACATTCTTTGCACAAATTCAGCTTAAAGGCTACACTTTTTTTTGGGGGGGGGGGTGATTTTAATGATCACCGTGTTTATTCTTTAAAATAACAATTTTGTTTTTATAATTTAAGAGAAATCTCTTTCCACAATGAGTGTAATGTGTGGGTGAAATATCCTAGAATGAGTGAGAATAAAAGATTTTCTGAAACTCAGGTTTATCACTTCACATTTATTATTTTAATGGGTTCCTCATACTAGCCGTGACATTTAGGCTTTGTTAGCACCGTTTTTCAGGAGGAAAATGTGAGATTAAATGTCTTGCTCAGAGTAGTTGGTGAAATTGGTGGAAAAGCTATTTGGGCTCAATTTGGCTTAAAGGTCTTTTGCACGCATCCTAGAAATGGCATTGCATTTTAAAGGAATAAAAAGAAGGGGGAGTAAATAAGACTTGCCTTCCTCTTTAGGATTTGCTGTGTTCTGGGCACTCTGCTAGGTGATGGTGGTACATCAGTGAAGAAAACAGACAAAGACTGTGCTCTTTAAATCAAATCATGAAAAAGGAAAGCTTAAAATCTGCAGCCAGAGGTAGAAAATGCTGAAGCAAACATGTAAATACCACAGCATTACCCTCAGGCTAGTCACTATGAAGGAAAGGACTAGAACACAAGGACAGAAAATAATAGTGGAGACTTACTTAGACAAAGAACCCATTTTCATACACCTATGCATCACGGAACAAGCAAAATGTTAGGTTTCAAAGTTGCGTTCTCTCTCTGGTCACTAGATGGACTTTGAGAAAGTTACCTAACTTTATTTTTTCAGGATCAATGTCCTCACCAGAAAGACAATATTCATCTTTTATAGGTATTTTGACAGATAATTTTGGTTGTGAAAATGTTACACACTTGAACACACATTATACGTTCAATATAACTTAGTAAGATGTTTATATATACATACATTTTATTTTTTTACTTCAAATTATTATTATTTTTTAAAAATTTTGTTTTATTGCTTAAAGTATTACAAAGAGTCTTACATATGTCTCTTTTTTTCCCCCTTGACCTTCCCCTGGCTTCCCATAACCCCCAGTGTCTTGTGTCCATTGGTTATGCTTATATGCATGCATACAAGTCCTTCAGTTAATCTCTTACGTGCCCCCCTCAACCCTCCCCAGCCTTCCTGCTGTAGTTTGACAGTCTGTTTGATGCTGCCCGCCTCTGTATCTATTTTTGTTCATCAGTTTATAATGGTCTTTATTATCCATAAATGAGTGAGATCATGTGGTATTTTTCTTTCATTGACTTGGCTTATTTCACTTAGCATAATGCTCTTCAGTTCCATCCATGCTGTTGCAAATGGTAAGAATTCCTTCTTTTTTATAGCAACATAGTATTCCATTGTGTAAATGTACCAGTTTTCTAATCCAGTTTTCTAATGCTGATGGGCACTTAGACTGTTTCCAAATCTTAGCTATGGTAAATTGTGCTGCTATGAACATAGGGATGCATATATCCTTTCTGATTGGTGTTTCTGGTTTCTTGGGATATATTCCTAGAAGTGGGATCATACATTTTTAAAGCATTTATTGAACACATACTAGATTCTGAAACCAGCAAAGTGCTCAAAATACAAATATTAGTAATTCCCAATCCCTGCTCTTACAGACTCATTCATTAGAGGATAAAGAAGAGCCCCAATTGGAAAAGTATACTGATTTGTGACAAGTGACATATAGATAAGCAGAGAAAAGGAACATCTAACCCAGCAAGTTGTCCTGGATGATATGACTTTTGTCCAAGGTGGTGAAAGCATTTCTCATAGAGGAAACAGCACAGACGAAAGGATGGGGATAGGCCACATGATGTGTTTCTGGAAAGTGAGGTGGGGCACAGAGCTGGAGCCTGGATTGATGAACAGGGATAGATTAAGATGAGTCTATGTTAAGATCATTATAAACTGATGAGCAAAAATAGATACAGAGGCAAAGCAACATCTTACATACTGTCAAACTATAGCGGGAAGGCCAGGGAGGGTTGGAGGGGTGGGTAAGAGATTAACCGAAGGACTTGTATGCATGCATATAAGCATAACCAATGGGCACAAGACACTGGGGGGTATGGGAGGCTAGAGGAAGGTCAAGGGGAGAAATAAAAAGGGGACATATATAATACTTTTTGCAATACTTTAAGCAATAAAACAATTAAAAAATAAATAAATAATAAAAAAGATGAGTCTGTGTCCTTCACTGGTATCACATCTCATTGCCTCCACCTTAGAGAATGAAATCAGAAAGCTTTGGAACAATGAAGCCAACAAATAAAATAGAACACTGGATTCTGAAGAGATAGGAGGACTGAATACTTAGGATTAAAGGTAAATAACTAGAGGTGAGGTTAGTAGTGGGGAGAAAACAGAAGTACCGAAATCCTAGAATGGTGGCTGCATAGCTCAGATAGGAGAGAGCCTGGGGAAATAGTCAGAGAGGCCCCTGGTCAAGGGACAGGTTTTATTTCATCAAAGACAAATGATGAATTAGGAGAAAACAACCAAGAAAATTAGATAGAATTCAGAACACAGGTGGAAGGGATTAAGCTTAATAATAATAATAGTTAAAGTCAACATAGATGTAGTACTTACTATGGGTGAGAATCTGAGGTGAGTGCATCACACCTGTTTGCTCATTTGATCTTCACACTATGTCTATGAAATATGTGTCATTATTACTATCATCTCACAGAAGAGAAACTAAAAGCTAAATCCATTTTCTTAGGATAACTGAGCTACTAAGTGATATAAAAGAGAATCAAACCCCCCACTAAGCTTTATGAGTACAGTAAATAAAACATTCCTCAGTGGGTAGTGTGGACATTGTATGACACCATATTAGATGTAGTATTTTTTTGTGTGTGTGGGAGGGTGATCCCTAGGTGTCCAAGGGACATGGATTGGATCTAACTAACTAGAGTGCATTAAAAGCAAAATTTAAATTCCCAAAATACAAAAACTGCTATTATTTTTCCTGGTAAAATGAGAAACAGTTAAGGCAATTTTATTTTTTAATTTAATTTATTGGGATGACACTAATTAATAAAATTTGTTATTTTAACAATGTTACCTAAGCAGCAATTTTCAACCAGTGTGCCTTTGGGTCAAATTCATAAAATGTTTTCTACAACCAAGCTCCATAAGATTAGTATCTATGCTTTCTTCTATGCAATTTATTGTTTCTGATCTTATATTTAGGTTTTGATCAATTTTGAATAATTTTTGTACGTGGGGACAAACTGTAATCTAGTCTCATTCTTTTGCAGGTGGCTTTCTAATTCTCCAAGTACCATTTATTGAAGAAGCTTTCTTTTCTCCATTGTGTTTTTGGCTCCTTTGTAAAAAATGATTTGCCCATATGTATGTAGTTTTATCTCTGGGCTCTTGATTCTGTTCCTTTGGTCTAAATCTGTTTGGACAAAAATATCGAACAAATATACCAAGAAGCGATGGAGCCTTTTCAATGCATGGTTCTGGAACAACTGAACAGCCATATGCTCACACCTGACATATAAAGCTCTCTTCCTTGTTTTCTTTGCCATATACATTTTGTGTGTTGAGTTAGTTCATCTGCTCCATCCAACTTAACATGGTAACGGGCAGAATGTGGTTAAGTGGAAACATCTTGGTGCGAATACTGGAAATATCATTGTAATGCCTTTTTTAATTTAAGAAAAAATTAACTTTTAGCTCAGAATGTAAGAAATAAACAAGTATTTGTATCAAAATGGTTTTAAATACGTTTTTAAAATAATTTTTAGAGAGAGGGGAAAGAAGAGGGATAGAGAGACAGAAACATCAATGAGAGAAAAACATCATCCATCAGCTGCCTCCTGCATGCCTTCCACTGGAGAAAGAGCCCAAAACCCGGTCATCTGCCCTGACTGGGAATTGAATCAGTGACCTCTTGATTCATGGGTAGATTCTCAACCACTGAGCCACACCAGCAGGGCTGTATTAAAATGGTATTAAAATGCCCATCTCTCTATTGACGTAAACAGAGAATACTGAGGGCACCAAGAAAAATCACTCATGAAAGAGAACCCAGCCTCTGAACCAGAGACAGGGCTGTGGAAACACACACTCCTTTTGACTTGGCAGGAAAACAAACAAACAACATACTATAGCATGTGTTGAAACAAGACAAAAAAACAGAAAAAAATATTCAGGCCTTAAGGATTTGTTTTGCACAAATGCATAAGAGAGAATAAAACTGCTATTTGCTAAGTAAATGGGCATGTGTGTATGTGTACAGAGGGTGTTCCTGGCCACTAGATGGGAAAAAAAGACAGCGTGGAACACTCTGAGGTTCAAAGTAAAAAATATAAAAATACGAGTGATTTTATTACCTCCACCATGATATCTGAAACATCAATTTTTCAATCTCTTTTTTTTAACCTGAATAATGTATACATACCACAGTGTCTGTGAGCCCCAGGTTCCTCATTTAGGGCAAAGAAATCCATTGGATTAAAGGGGCTCTTTAGTTCATTCCAGCTTTAGCTGTGCCTCCCCTTCCCTATGAAAATATGAGCAGACTTTTTTTTTTTTTGAAAACTTCAACACAATCTGTAAAGTGACATTGACAGAGAAAGACTATTGACACTTTATAATAACAATAACAAAAAAATGGAAAAATGTTTACATCTATAGGGTGATGATCAGGAGAGAAGAAATTTTTAAAATATATTTTTATTGATTTCAGAGAGGAAGGGAGAGGGAAGAGAGATAGAAACATCAGTGATGAGAGAGGATCATTGATTGGCTGCCTCCTGCATGCCCCCTACTGGGAATTGAGTCTGCAACCTTGGCATGTGCCCTTGACCTTGACAGGAATTGAACCTGGGACCACTCAGTCCTCAGGCTGATTCTCTACCCATTGAGCTAAACCAGCTAGGAGCAGAAGAGAGGACATTTTACAACCTCTTTTACAGGGGTCTTAATGGTTACATGGTCTCCTATTAAAAATATCCTTCAAAAAAAAAAACACCAAAAAACATCTGCCAGATGTTTCCCATGACTCTGACTTTCCTAAGAAAAGACTGACACCGCTAGAGCCAGATGCCAAACCCATCTAATTTGCTGAGGCATAAATCAATTCCAATAAAAATATTAGACGTAAGAGGGAAGAGTGTTTTTATAGACTTTAGAAAAGTAATAGTTGAGGAAATAACTTGCAATGGACTGAGCATTTTTGGTGGTCCTTGGAGACTTGGAAGTGAAATATGAGTCCCTTGAGATCTCTCTTTGGTCTTTAGTCTTTTTAAAAATGCTGTATGTTTCACTGAAAAATCACATATTTTTCCCCACCATAACTTTTAAGAATACTACTTTGGTTGATTTTAGGGCTTTTGACATGGAAATAAATGTCTTTTTGCTGCTGTTCATGTGGAAGTACTGGAGATATCAGATACAGCTAAAATTGGTTTGTCACTGGCTAATAATGACACTTGTTCATCAAAAAAGGAACTCAGCTCAGCCAGTGTTGCTCAGAGGTTGAGCCTTGACCTAGGACCCAAGGAGTCACTGGTTCAATTCCCCATCAGGGCACATGCCTGGGTTTCCCGTACAGGGCACATTCTTTGCAGTTTCCCCTACATTGGCTTGGTTTTGTTTGCCTTTAAACCCATTTTGGTCTCTCCCCTTTTGGAGAGTGTTGCTATAATATATTTCATAATAGCCTCTTTTGTATAGTAATTACCATTTGGGATTTTATTCTGGAATTCATGAAAAATCACTCTGCCCCTCCACTTTCATTTGCATGTATGTTATAAAACCAGAGTAGCAGAATATGTGTAATTAACCTCTAAGGACTAAGAAGTCAAAGAGGGCATATTAAAGAGAAAGGTAAGGTGAGGGGAATAGTCACTTCCATCTGTTTTAATGAAGATCTTGGTACTGATATGTATACACAATCCGTGAACTTCCAAATGAAGAGTTGAAAGACGAGAGAGTAGTCCAAGATCACCATTCCAACTGAGCTGCTGGGAAATATCAACCACAGTCTAGGAATCAAGGCTAAGGGTAAGAATTGAAGCCAAGTCAATATCTAGGTGTCAGGGCATGCGGCACAAAGAATCCAATGCAAAATATATCAAAGTTGGAACCATGGATGAGAGTTAAGGTTGAAATCTCACAATAGTAAGAAGGAAAAAGTAAGAATCAGGTCTGCAATAGCCATTCAGCCTGTCTATTTACCAGTGAGATGTGAGACATTGTCTGACTTAATTCAAGAAAACATTCCTCTTGGCAAGGAGTTTCTTTAAAGGGCCAGCCAGTAAGATTCTTGGATAAGCAGCATGCTGACTCCCAGAGGTGCTAACTGGTGGCCAACACTAGGTCTTTGATGGTGCTTGCTTTTGGAGTCACCACCTTCACCTCCAAAGAGTGTTTCCCTGATCCATAACTCATTTGCCAATAGCTTGTCATAATTAGCCATTTTACAAAGTGAGCAGATACCATTACCTAGTAGCTACCCTATTGACTAATATAATTGCACTCTTCTCTGCTCCAATAGTTCACATGTCAGAATGTTTTGAGGAAGTCTGTAACCCAGAGATTTTTTTAATGGCTTTAAATTAAAAATAATTATACACAGAAATAGTTAAAGGTACACACAATTTCTATATATGGAAAACAAAATTTGGCCACCTTCACTCTTACCTGAAGAATTCCTGGTAATACCGATTTCTTCACAATCCTCACAATGGCTTCAACATGCCTTAAGGGATGCTTGATATACTCTTCTATCTCAAGTCTGTACATCCTCATTACAGAAGACATTCAAAAAACATTTACCCTTACACTATATTCCTGAGACCCTCCTTGGTCTACTCACCTCCTTTCCTTAGACCCCACTTTTGCATTCTAGCTCCTTATTCCTTTAGATTAAGTTCTTTCTGTGGAACTCTCAGACCCACACTACTTATAGATTCCTTTCTTTGGCCCTCCATCAGGCCAAGAGATGCCTAAATCCTAGAATAGATGCATTGGTGTCCTCAGGTGTTGGAGTAGACACACAAATCTGACACACTTTAAGTCTTCAAAGGCTGAAATACCAATACTTTTGCTTTCAAAATCCATTTGGTTTTTAAATTGCAGCCTCTTTATGCATAAAGTAAGCAGCAACAGACTATCTTGAGGTTGTCTGGAATACAGGTGTTTTTCTTAAGCCCTGTTTCCATCTACATAAACCACGGAAGTCTTAAAAGCTCCCTCAACTCTGTCATGACATTATCTCTGAAAACCACCCAGAAACATAAAGCATCACCTTATACACTCCATAAGAATTTAGACCTTATCTTTCTGTTATTGAATTTTTGTTATCATGTATCCTTTTTCCTAAGTAACTATCTATCATCTATCTATCTACCTATCTACCTAACTAACTATCTATATTCTATATATCATCAATTGGGTAGGTAAATGAATCCCAGAACTAGCTGTGTGTACCGAGACAGATAGAGTCATAAGTTACTGAGCTCCTGAGATGCACATGTGTTTTTGATTCTCATAATTTTCTGAGATGGATATTACTGTCCATTTTTTACCCATGAGAAACAAAAGCTTAGGAGAGTTAAACTATGTGTCTAAGGTCACAGAGCTATCTCAATTACTTGCACTGCCATTCACCTCTTTGTGCTTCCCTTTTATTTTTTCCTTGGTGCCAGTAATGCTAATCCTATGGGACAGTTGTATAGATTAATTGCAAAGTGTGAATATGCCTGACCCAATACCTTGGGTATAATTGGGGTCTAAAATACTATTTTTAGTTGAATTCATCACCTTGGATTAGGAGTTTCTCTCTCTCTCTCTCTCTCTCTCTCTCTCTCTCTCTCTCTCTCTCTCTCTTCTCTCTCTCTTTCTTTCTCTCTTCTCTCTCTCTCTCTCTCTCTCTCTCTCTCTCTCTCTCTCTCTCTCTTTCTTTTCCAGCAGAAACCACTCCATCAGGGCCTGCAGGAAGCTAGTCTTCTAGAATTGATTAACATACTATGGGGGAAAGAAAGAAATTTTTCCTTCCTGAAGCACTCCGGGGGATACTGAAGGTTGAGCAGACTAGAAGTCAGGATCCAAAGGAAAGAATAAGGGGAAAGAAAAGTTCATGTATGAGAATAAAAAATAAAATGGGCAAAACTAGGTGGAAAACCAAGAGAATGAAACATTACAAAAGCCAAGGAAGAAAAGACTTTCAAGGAGATATTAATCTTGTCAAAGTAATATGTCATAGGGGATTATAATGGTTAAGCTTGCATAACTCTCCATGTGCCAGTACCAATCTGTGTTACACATATTATCATCACATTATTTCTCAACAATGTTCCAGGATGGATGGCATTGTTATTTCCATTTTATAGAACAGGGAGCTAAGGCATAGAAAGGTGTCGCTCAAAGTCACTGTGTTAGTTTTCTATGCTGCATAACAATATTAATACAAACTTAGCAGCTCGAACAAAGCACACATTTATCATCTTACAGTTTTTGTGCAACAGGATTTCAGACACAGTTTATTTGGGACCTTTGCTTAGAGAGTCACAAGGCTATCCTCAAAGTTTTGGTTGGGTGGTATTCTCATCTGGAGCCTAGCATGCAGAAGAACCTGCTTTAAGCTCAATCACTTAGTTCCTTGATGGTTGTTGGCTAGAAGCAACAGTTCCTAGAGTTCTTTGACATGTGAGATTCTTCAAAATGGCTGTTTATTTCATCCAGAGTGAGTCTTCTAGCAAGTAGGGGTCTTATAGAATGTGATTTAAGAGAGGAACAACCTAATCTTTACCATATTCTAGTTAAAAGCAAGTCACAGGTTGCACTCAAAGCCAAGGGTGTGAATACCAGAAGGCAGGGATCACTGAGGGAGGGAGGACTGTTTAGAGCAGGAGTGGGCAAACTTTTTGAATTGAGGGCCACAATGGGTTCTTAAACTGTACCGGAGGGCCGGAACAAAAGCATGGATGGAGTGTTTGTGTGAAAAGCATGGATGGAGTGTTTGTGTGAACTAATATAAATTCAAAGTAAACATCATTACATAAAAGGGTACAGTCTTTTTTTTTTTTTTTTTTTTTTTTTAGTTTTATTCATTTCAAATGGGCCGGATCCGGCCTGTGGGCCGTAGTTTGCCCATGGCTGGTTTAGAGTCTGTCCCTCACAGTCCCCCAGCAATTATGTGACAAACAGAATGTTTGACTTTAAATACTCCTCTCAATTCTTTTTCTATTGGGTTTGACAATATGTATGTCAACAGAGAAATGAAAGAGAGAGAGCAGTTTTACTGGACTAATGAGTGGAAATCCAATTACTAGGGCAATAGGCATGTTTCAATCATTCTTAAATCATTGATTCTTTTGTCTTTGTTTTGTTTTACTCTTTCCATTTTAACTGCTGCTTTACTCTATCTTCTTTTTCTCTTTCTTTTTCCTTTTCTTCCTTTTCCTGTTCTTCTCTTTTGATTCATTGCTGAAATGATATTCAACTACAAATCTCATTGTCTTAAAGGTTTATTTGCACCAGGTACTAAGCCAGATGCTGAGGATAAAATTCTGAATCAGAAGTATTTCCTCTCTCCTAAGCTTACTTTTTACTTGAGATTTGAGAAGTACTTTGTATTTTGAAAGTTACTCAGCTTGACCATCAGCAAAGTTGTGAAGTGAGCACAGTTCATCTCCCTTGTCACTGGCTCTTTCTATGCCAGGTCTTCCCTGAGAGGGAATTGAGTATAACTGGAAGTCCATGGGGATAGTGAGGTCAAGTTGACCTATATTTGAAACTTTTTAGTAACCAGGGCACATCCATAAACCTTGCTGATGAAAATTTTAACTTTCCAGAAAGTGTAGAGAATTCAAATAGGCAATGTATATCATGCATTGACTGTAAGTCCTGCCAGTCCCTACTAATATGTTCTAATTTATTAAATGATGACTTCTGCCCTACAAAAAGTGCTTACAGACATATCTAAAAGCTAAATACTTAATTCTTTCATTCATGTACTTTTATCAAAATTGACTAAACGAATAAAAGAAAAAGAACCTGATAAATCAAATAAATTGAACTTTTTAGTCCTCTGTTTAATCCTTGGGGTCATCTTACAAACAGAATTAATGAAGATCAGTAAAGACTTTAGTTACATTTGTTAAACTATCCAAAGAACGAAATCATGAATAAATAAGTGAGTGAATTAATGAATATAGAATGAATAAACAAGAGTGGTGAATGCTAAATAAGTGAATGAATGTGTTACATACCTATTTACTAGAAAGAAGTCAGTGTTGATCAAATAATCAAAATTCACTTTTGAAAGAAGTCAGTGTTGATCAAATAATCAAAATTCACTTTTGAAAATCCATACATTTTTGGGGTGATTTCCCACTCTGCTCTCTTTCACTATGCATGGAAAAAAGGAGTAGATGTAGGAGTCTTATTGAAACAACAATGGTGGGAGTCCTGGTTATGTTAGGGCTCAGAAATATCCTGGGTCTGGCAGAAGAAGAAACTCCATAGGTTTCAGACAATTTCTAGCTGAAACAGTGCCGGGGTCCAGCCCCAGCAGGTCCAGGGGTCCCCAAAGGTGTGGACAGAGTCGGCGAAGAAGGAATGAAACGGAGACAGCGTTCAGTTGATCAGCAGCCTAGGAC
>NW_006299715.1:2669999-2677684 GCF_000327345.1 Myotis davidii
GTAAAGATTATGTACTTAAGCATGATTGTTCATAGTTAAAGTGATTAATTACCCGCCTGGCAGTTAAGAGGTTTTGTTCCCTCCCTAACTTCAGTGGAAAATCCTTACCTGGGGAAACAACCTTTCTTGGAGAGGCGACCTTGGACCGGCTCCCGGAAAACAGCATACACTAAAGGAGAATGGGGTCTTGATCTGAAACCATGTTACCAACTAGACAGCCAAAGAAGGGGCAGGGTTGCTTGCATTTTTGGAATGAGAACCAAAAGATACCTTGTAAATAAGGACTACCACATGTTGAGTTTTTACTATGAGCCCAAGGCTCTATCTTGTTTAAATCCAGCAGCATCAAGTGGGAATAGGCCCATAGTCCCTCACGTGAAGTTCCTGAGGCCTGCCGGATTTCGAAATTCAGAAGTTTGTGGCTCTACAAAGATATACCAGGGCATATGCTCTATCCCACAAGACATCCCTGCAGAAGCTCAATAATGTGTATGCCTCTAGCATTGTGCATATGGAGACCAAGTGTGACAAATGATGACTTAGCACATTGTTGCATGTCAATTCAACAAAGGTTTTGCTGCCCAAAAAGCTTTTGCTCCAAACTTAAAAAAAAAAAAAAATTTTTTTTTTACATCTTCAGATTCCAGGATTCTTTAGATTTCAGAATTGTGGAAAAGAGATCATGGACTTAAATTTGCATTGCCATTTTATAGATGAAGAAACAGAATTGAAGATGTAAAATGATTCACAGAGCTGAGAAGCGTGCCAGCTGAGATTTGAAAGCGAGTTCAACACTCATACCCCCAGAGCGTTTGGGGCCAGAGGAAGAAGAGCTTTGGACCTTTCTGCTTTGAATGTATGTTGGATGTGTCCTTCCCATTCAATTTATAACAGCGGTTCTCAACCTGTGGGTCACGACCCCTTTGGGTGTCGAATGACCCTTTCACAGGGGTTGCCTAAGCCCATTGGAAAACACATATATAATTACATATTGTTTTTGTGATTAATCACTATGCTTTCATTATGTTCAATTTGTAACAATACAATTGGGAGTCACCACAACTTGAGGAGCTGTATTAAAGGGTCACAGCATTAAGAAGGTTGAGAACCACTGATTTATAAGGTACTGTGGCCGCAGGTCCTCTTGGTGACTCAGGCTTTGCCCAGATTTTCAAGATTCCAAGATATTAAAAGTTGAAGGAAAGTCAAGACTAAATTATGAAAAATAGTCACAGACATAGTGACCTACATTTGTAAATTAAAAAAATTAAAAATATAAATTTAATCTCTTGTGAACATGCCATAATCTCAAACCTCATGATGGCTGTATCCCTCTCTGGTATTGCCTTAGGCCCTGGGCTGGGCTGACAGACAAGACTCATGCAACAGCGAGTGGGTCAGTACTCCATAAAAGCTTTCTGAGCCATATTGAGGTCTAAGGGCTACATCCTGTTGAGATGAGCCATAGAGGGCTTTGGTCAAATTTAATTTTGACAAGATAACTCTGAACACATTATAGAAAAATAGGTGTGGCATCAGGAGTTCAGCTAGGTAGCTGTGGCAACAATCCGGAGAGAGATGATGAGACCAAAACCAGGGCAGTGGCAGGGTAGATGCTGAGGAGGCAGCAGCTTAAATTGGCAATTTCAATTGCTCAAGTAATTTTTACTGTTTATTTACTGTGTACAAGGTCTACTAGGCAGTCCTGTCTTTGATGAGCTCAATTACTTTAGAAAAACTGAAAATTGGTGTCATATATTTTCTAATTGTTGAAATGAGAAGAAATTCACTCCATTTGCATTTTAAGAGAATCAAATGCAATACTATCTCTGATAGTACCCTTTAAAATATAAATTATTATTTATCTAATACATTATATTCTTAAAAATAATACTTGTGCCGGGTATTATTTACATTTATTAATTCATGTAATCCTCACAATAGCCCTATGAGGTAAATTCTAGCTTTAGCTACATTTTATAGGTGAGGAAATCAAATAGCCTGTCTAATTATGAAGAAAACTCTTTCTTCCTCTTTGAGTATGGTATTAGATACTGGGTGATAAGAACAAACCTAACAGCTGATCTTTTCCTAAATTTTGGTGGCATGTGCTACATGAATATAGGTGAACAAGGAGCTGGATCAATAGGCATTTTGCTGTGCCTCCATCCATTACTCCTAATCTAACTCACTGAGAAAAATAGGTGGTTGGATATCTGAAAACATGGCTGGATGGCAGAATAATGGATTAATAGATAGATATACCACACTTGATTTTTAAAGTAGTTGAACCTACTCAAGCCCACATAATACACATGTGACAGACCTTAAAGAGAAACCAAGACACTCATAAATGTAGGAAGACCCTCACCAGCAACTGGATACTTTTCTGGGGGACTTCATCATGATGCTGTATTCTCACCTTTGGAATTAGTGTTTAATTCGGCATCTTGCTTAGCACATCTTGGACCATTTACAGTCCTCGTTCAGAATTTTGTGGCCAAGCCCCTATCCAGTAGCCAGTGCCCTCACTTGTATAACTAATCTCCAGGAACAGAAGAACTCAGGCTTGATGGGTGGAAAGATGGATGAATGGACATATTTGCAACTGGCCCTTATGAATTGTTATATTAGTGATGACTGCTAGAGCCAGAAATGTATTCCTTGTTCCTCAACGCTATTTTATATTTGTTTCCACTTTCTACAGCTTGTCTTGGCAGAGTAATTTTTTAACAGATTAAGTCTAATTTACTGTCTTATTTATTTTAAAGCATTGCCAATCCATGCCCGGAGCAGAAATTATATAATGTTTCACTAGGGTAACTGGGAGTTCAATAATGAATAACATGAGCACCAAGTCACGAGATTTTCCATTCTCGATACGGCTGCCTATTTGTGTAACTTTGACCTTTGAAGTTTTTTTTGAAACACCAGATTCTATATTGCCGTACATGTCTGCCCTAATGATGAACTAATAGGCCTTTTTTTCTGCTATAGCAGATTCTGTTCTATTTTACTTGGAGTTAAAGTATCTTTTCATTAAGGTTTTGTTTTAATTTCACACACCCATCATATGGGTCTTTTGGGTCTTTTCCTAACTTGTTTAAAGGACAATCCATATTATTAACAGTTTCATCATGTAGCCAACTGCTCGAGTGGGAATCAGACCATGGGTCAAGGAGAGGCCACAGCTTCCAGGAAGACTGAAGCCTCAAGGGTGACTCTGTGAGGCCCCCAGATGCAGCTCCATTGAATGTATCTCAGTTGAATGGACTCGATACATAAGTATTATACTTCCAAATAAGATTTAATCTCTCAGAGAGATGGTATGGTGTAATACAGAGGTTTCAACCTTTCTTTTTATCTCATGGCACATTTAAACTAATTGATAAAATTCTTCAGCACACCAAAAATATAATTTTTTACCAATTGGACAAAAAATAAGTAGTATTAATTCATTCGCACAGGATGGCTATTGTGGCTATTGTCATTTTATATTATTTTATTGTTTATTTTTGTAATATAAGGGGGAAAAGGCCAGTACCCCTGCCTAAAAATCAGGTATTGCATGCTTTAATAATTCTTGTGGCACACCAGTTGAGAATCACTGGAGTAATGGAAAGTCTGTTGTTTGTTATGACTAAAGTAGAAAGCTATGAGAAACCCCTCAATTTACTCTCTTTGATATCTTTGGAAGTTTTTTCCTTCTTCCTCTCCTTCTTCTTTCCTTCCTTCTTTATTTTCTTCCTTTATTTTTTTCTTTCCTTTGTTTTTCCATTACTTTCTCTTTTTCTTTCTTTCCTTAAACACATATTTACTGTGAACCTGCTATGTGTTAGGCCATGTGTTTGCATGAGGAGGTAAACCACATATTTTCCATCATGGATTCTATAAACTTAGAGCATGAGATGACAATACCGCTGTACTGGGGTTCAAACCATTCCAGAGATAGCAGGTAGGTTTCTCTGTGAATACTGAGATCTGTTAAATAAGACCACTGAAGGCAGTATAGCTGAGAGAAGAATATTCCTGGGAGAGAAATCAGCAAGAAATCCTGTGAAAAGACTAGAACAATTATGTGACTGGGGTCTTGAGACTGAGAAGATATAGAAAGAGATGAATTCTGGAAGGTTGGCCTAGGTCAAACAAAAAAGTACACAATGCTAAAGAAGAGAAGAGGGATCTCTGAAAAGAACAGACAGGTATTTTTCAGATTATGTTCCGGCTACTGAGAAAAAGGCAGGCAGGAGAAAGGCACAATTGGATGTGAGTGGACCAGTAAGGAGGCTAGGCCACCAGGCCCTGGGTAAGACAATGACAACTTTACTTGGGTGGGGGTGCTGGAGAAAAATAGACCTATTCAACACAAAATTAGAGGAAAAATTTCTTCTTTGAACTCCTCCTCCAGGCCAAATTCTATTCTTATGGGAGGCACCCCTTTTTGTTAAGTTGGACAGAGTGTATCTTTATATACATGTTATCTGCCTGGCTTTATGACTAGGTTGGGCTCTATAAAGTTTTCCATTTTATGTGATTATTTTTAACAAGGTAACAAGTAAACAGTGGTTAATAAAAAAGCCATTGGAATTGGCCTTTATGTGTCAAGAGATATAGTGTGAATTCATTCACACAGGATGTCATTATGTCAATATTGAAAAAATATTTTTTAACTCTTGATTTAAAAAAATATATATTTTTGAGGAGCACCTGATGTCAGGGACTGGGGCATTCATAAATAAGTAAGCCAGTATCCTCATTTGTCCTTGAAGAATTTCTGGTTTGGTAGAAAAGTCCATGTGAATAGATGATCGCAATTTATATCAGTAGATTGTGATGATATGATATAAACAGCAATATGATGTAACGAATGGTCAAAAGTCTATACCAGAGGCAGAAAAGTTCTCAGAGGGGAAATAGGTATTTCTGATGATAAAGAATAAAAGGAGAAGGTCACAGGTCACACTATATCTGAGATAGAATGATGGTTTCCTATAAAACCTAAACACATCATTAACAGGCAGCAATGAGTGGGCTGAATATCACATGGGAAATTAAAGCAGTTCTGGTAAACCCTGGGGGGTCACATCGCTTTGAGATACCACCATCTCCCTCCTTTCATAGAGTCAATTCAATCTCAGGTATCCTAAAGACAAGCTTCTAAAAACATATGACCATTTAAGATCAATTGTGGTACATCTACACAATGGAATACTATGCTGCTGTAAAAAAGAAGGAATTCTTACCAGTTGCAACAGCATGGATGGAACTGGAGAGCATTATGCTAAGTGAAATAAGCCAGTCAATGAAAGAAAAATACCACATGATCTCACTCATTTATGGATAATAAAGATCATTATAAACTGATGAACAAAAATAGATACAGAGGCAGAGCAGCATCGAACAGACTGTCAAATTACAGCGGGAAGGCTGGGGAGAGTTGGGGGGCAAGGGGTGGGTAAGAGATCAACCAAAGGACTTGCATGCATGCATATAAGGATAACCAATGGATATAAGACACTGGGCGGGAGGGGAGGCCGGGAGAATGTCAAGGGGGAGGGGGGGGAGGAGACATACGTAATGCTCTTTTAATACTTTAAGCAATAAAATAAAATTTATAAAAAAATCATATTTTTAAATTATAAATGTTTGGGTTCTTCTGGTGTTTGCACCAGGATTGAGGAAAGGGAGATATTAGGATGTAATATAATGACAACAAATGCTTCTGCCAATTCCATGGGGTGGGGAAGAAAGTGACTCTGGAGCTGGTCTAGTCCTACTCAAGTGTCCTGAATTCTACTAAGGGGACAGGGCCTTTATAACCCAGCATCAGACCAGTCATTGGATAAACACCATGCCTAGAAAGAGGTTATGATCTTATGTGAAGTGGATGTACTCACCCAAGAGCCATTTCTTGAGGAAGATGCAAATCCAAGCTATGAGCTGTCAACACTTCCTTCAACTTGGGAAAATGACTGTTTCAGTATTGAGTGGGGTGGCGACTGGTAGCTCAGCATATCCCCCCTTCACATTTTTGGCCAATTACATAAGAGTCTGAGAGTAATTTAGATGCACACTTCATTTCATAAGTATATGTCAGGTGATCTGGTACAGTTCTATCCTGGAGGGCAATGCCACAGGGAGGGCTGGGAGAGCTTCAGAGCTATGGTTATGGCTACCTTCTCCTAGTGGTTTATTGGAGGAACTATTGGAGCTTTCATCAAACACCTCCTAGACCCTTTCTCTGCTGTCACAACTTGGGAAGAATGACTGGTTAATAAACTGGAGCAGAACTTAGCAAGAAGCAGAATGAGCTGTGGATTGGGGGAGAGGCTTAGCTCCATGAATGAATTCAGGGACACAAGCTCCTTGTATCTTCTGGCTCCATCCTCTTAAAGATGTTCTGAGCCTTTTGTTTGTTTGTTTGTTTTTTATCAGTAGAAGGAGATGCTTCAAAGGATCAACACTGGACATGGCTCTAGTCACTTCTGCTCACATTTGCCATAGGTCAGTCTCCTAGGTCAGTGGTTGGCAAACTGCGGCTTGTGAGCCACATGCGGCTCTTTGACCCCTTGAGTGTGGCCACGAAGTTTCAATCACACTGTACGTGCACGCCCACACATGGTATTTTGTGGAAGAGCCACACTCAAGGGGCCGCAGTTTGCTGACCACTGTCCTAGGCTAACCTGAGATAAATAGGAGAGTCTAAAATATGCAGTCCAGCCAGGATGCTGTGGCTCAGTGGTTGAGCATAGACCCATGAGCCAGGCGGTAACAGTTGCATTCCAGGTCAGGGCACATGTTCAGGGTTGTGGGCTTGATCCCCTGTAAGGGGCATGCAGGAGGCAGCTGATTGATGATTCTCATCATTTATGTTTCTATTTTTCTTTCCCTCTCCCTTCCTTTTTGAAATCAATAGAAACATTTTTTGTTGTTCATCCTCACCTGAGGATATTTTTCCATAGATTTTTAGGGAGAGTGGAAGAAAGAGGGAAAGACAAAGAATCATCTATGTGAGAGAAACATGCCGATAGGCTGCCTCCTGCACGACCCCCGACCAGGGCCTGGGCTGGGGAAGAGCCTGCAATTAAGGTACATGCCCTTGAATGGAATCAAACCTAGGACCCTTTGGTCCACAGGCTAATGTTCTATCCATTGAGCCAAACCAGCTAGGGCAATTAAAATATATTTTTAAAAAATCTAGTCCAGCTGTTTGCCTAAGAAGAAAAGAAGAAAACAGATATTTGTACTAACTAGTGGTTTCTGTCACACAGTAGACAGACTTTACCAGCGGTTCTCAACCTGTGGGTCCTGCCCCCTTTGGTGGTAGAACAAACCTTTCACAGGGGCCGTCTAAGATCATCCTGCATATCAGATATTTACATTACAATTCATAACAGTAGCAACATTACAGTTATGAAGTAGCAACGAAAATAATTTTATGGTTGGGTCACAATACGAGGAACTGTATTTAAAGGGCCAGAAGGTTGAAAACCACTGCTTTAGAGAGACCTGAATTCAAATTCCAGTTGTGATAAAATTAGCTGTGTATAAAGGGACCAATTGTCTAAATTTCTGAGCTTCATTTATCTCATCTAAAATAACTATTCTATTCTCAATGGCTTGTTGGAAAAAATTAAATGAGGGAAATTTAACTCATAGAAAGTGTTTTTTCATATATATATATA
>NW_006299715.1:2677715-2678581 GCF_000327345.1 Myotis davidii
ATATAGTCTTAGTATTCAGAGCTGTCCAACAAGGTGTGAAATTGGGGGGGGGCTCACTGAATGTCAGTTGTTCTGAGGATTATTTCTGTATGAAGCAGGGGATGGTCTCATTGACCTCTAAAGTCCTTCAACTCTGTAGAAACCTCTGAAATACTCATTAAACACACACCATGGTGAGCCAGAGTCAGACTGGGCATTTATATTGGAACCGAACTCTGGCGTGTGCTCAGTAGCCATAGCTTCTCCTTCCTTCTGGAACTAAGTCTTCTTAGCAGAATATCGACATCTGTAAAGCTTCCTGACTTGACTTTCATTCCTCCTCTTTGCAGAACTGTGCTTGTCTTGGCCATTTTATCTCGACATTTAACTGAGAGGAATTTCAATTGTTTGAAGTCAATCCCACAGTGCTTTTTCAACTTTCCTCTGCTTTCTTTGGGATTTTCAGGGAACCTCACACATCCTACATAATTCAGTTATGATTCCAGAGAATCCTGGTGTTTCAAAGTCACAGATGCTTTTTAAGAAAAATATTCCAACACCTGTATATTAAAAGTAGCATTGGATTAGGAAGCAAGAGGCCAGAGCTACACTCCTGGATCTGCCAGTAATTAGTTGTGTGACCTTCAGCAAGCAATGTGTGCCTTTCTCCTTCTCTTTTTTAAAAAAATATATTTTATTGATATTTTACAGAGAGGAAGAGAGAGGAATAGAGAGTTAGAAACATTGTTAAGAGATAAACATTCATCAGTTGCTTCCTGCACACCTCCTCCTGGGGATGTGCCTGCAACCAAGGTCATGCCCTTGACTGGAATCAAACCTGGAACCTTTCAGTCCACAGGCTGATGCTCTATCCAGTGAGCCAAACT
>NW_006299715.1:2679348-2680874 GCF_000327345.1 Myotis davidii
AAAAACAGAGAAAAGATGCCCCTTTCCCAGCACCTTCCTCATATATTTATTATGACAATTAAAGGGGTTTCATTCATTCAGCCACCAACCGTCACTAACTATGGGATTCTGTGAAACGTTAGTGGGGACTGGTAAAAAGAAGGTGAAGACAGTAGCTAAAGAACATACATACATAACCAATGGATACAGACAATAGAGTGGCAAAGGCCAAAATGGAGGTTGTGGGGGTGGGTGGAAATGGGCAAAGGGGAGGAAATTGTGGAACATCTGTAATAGTGTCGACAATAAAAATGAATAAATAAAAACTTCCGACAACCAAAAATATCTTCAGACACTGTCAAATGTCCCCCAAAAGCTATTGTAAGATCTTTATTCTAAGTGTCCTGGAAGTAAGCAGAGGGTTCTAAACAGGGGAGAGAAATGAGCTGATGGATGAGACAGACTTGTGGACCCTGGGGGATGAGAGCAAATGTCAGAAGCAGAAAGATGGTAGTACAGAGGAGATATGATGGCAGCTCAGAATAGGGTGGTATATGCTTAGATATAGATCTATTAGGACATTCTGATGGACTGAATTTGGGTGTGAAGAAAAAACACGAGGATGACTCTACTGTTTATGGGACAAGATATAGCATTATGGTTAAAAGCAGACTGCTTCATGTGTTATCTGAACTGCGTTATCTGTAAGCTGAAGGTGATGGAAATATCTACCTACCTCATAGGATTTTTGTGAGGATCCTGTGAGTTAATATATAGAAAGTGCTTCAAATAATGGCTGATGCCCAGTCAGAGCTCAATAAATGTTAGCTATGGAAAAACTAGAGGAGAGCAAGTTTACAGAAACAAAAATATTGAGGTCCTTACAATATTCTTATTTTTTTCTAGTAGTGCAAAGAGCTTTATTTAAGAACTCTGTGTTTGTCATGTCAATTTCTTATACCTCGCCAGCTGTTGAAGAAGAGGTCACTTACTCCACATTTAACAAGCAAACTCGGCTTCTTATCTGTGCTTCTTATTAAAAATTAATTTGCCTGAATGATTGTACTATTTGATGAGTTTTGACTATTTTTATACTCATTTCACACTACCCAAATTGTAGTTAGACCATTTCCATCAGAAACTTCTCCAGTGCCCATTCTAGTCTGGCCTTCCTTATCTCTTGTTATGGCCTTCACTTTGAGGTTTATTTTGTCAGATATAAGTATTGCTACCCCAGCTTTTTTTTTTCATTTCCATTTGCCTGAAAGATATTTTTCCATCCCTTCAATTTCAGTCTGTGTGAGTCCCTTGTTCTGAGGTGGGTCTCTTGTAGACAGCATATATATGGGTTATGTCTTTTTATACATTCAGCCACTCAATGTCGTTTGATTGGAACATTTAGTCCATTTACGTTTAAAGTTATTATTGAAAGGTACTTTTTTGTAGCCATTTCTATTTGTGTGCCTGTGTTCTTTCTTATCTTTTTATTTCTTCTTTTTACACTGATCCGTTTCACATTTCTTGCATTGCTGGCTTGGTGATGATTA
>NW_006299715.1:2681385-2697236 GCF_000327345.1 Myotis davidii
AAGTCTTTTCCTGTCATATTTCATGCTTCAGTTTCACTAATTTCCTTTCTTGGTGACTTCTCATTTTCTTTCCTCTGGGGGTTGTGTCATCTCCCCATTTTGACTATCACCAGAAGGTTCAAACGTCGAGTTTCCCAGGCCTGGGTCATGTGCAGTGGGAGCTTCGCACCACCCTAGTGTCACTGAAGAGCTCTGACACTAAAATGTGTGACTGTCGTGGGTTGGTGGGAACCAGGCTTGCCCAGAGGCAGCGTTACCAGTGCTCAGTGTGGCCTCATGTGTGCACCTAGAATCAGGGACCCCGCCTGCACCATGCTGAAACAGAGACCCCCCTGGCATGTGTTGAAAATCAGAGCCCCCTAGCGTGTGCCAGGAGTCAGAGTTCCCCAAGAATCCAGTATCTTAGCCTGGTGCTGAGATTCAGTGTTCCTGTGTGCACATGCACCAAGAATTGGAGTCACTGGCTCTTAGTATGAATGCACTGGGAATCAGGGATCCCAGGCGTGTGTGATAAGGAACAGAGTCAAGTCACTGGTGCTTAGTGCTGCCTCGTGCCTGGGGAATAGGGGTCCTAGTCAGCTTGGGGGACTTCAGTGAGCGCTTGCCCAAAATCAAAGTCAGGTGGCACTACAGCCCTGCATGGGCTTCGGGTTTGGTCGCTGGATTGCCTTGAGGGGAACACATTCCCAGTGTCTGAGCACTCCTAGGCTCAAGTTCCTGCAGAGGTGCTGAGGGGAACAGATTCCCAGTGTCTGCAAGCTCTCAGGCTCAAATTCCTGCAGAGGTGCAGGCTGTGCGAGGGGCGGGTCTATCAGTTACTATGGCGCTGCCGGGGAGCCCGCGGGGAGGGGGGGAGGGGAATGGGCACTGTTACTCACAGAAATTTGACACGGGATGTCTGGATTCTTGGTGTCTGTGGGTCTGTAGCTGTGGTCGCAGGTCTCTGTCCCCAGTGGCTGCAGGGTCCTAGTTTGCGTCTGAGACCAGACTGGATGGTGCTGAGGCTAGGATCCTAGTCTCAAGCAGCTCTGTTTCTCAAGATGGCGTGGTCTCTGTGCCCATGCTGGCCGCCCAGGAGTGTCTGCGCTGCGAGCGGGGCTCCGCCGTCTAAGACTGCCTGGTTTGGCAGCCCCTTGGAAGACCTGAAGAATCTAGCTCTCCCTAGCTCATACACACACACACCACACGTCCACACACTCCTCTGTCGCTCCTTTGTGCTCTCTCCCTCCCTACCCTCCTGCCGGTCGCCATCTTCTATGTCGATGACTAAAATTTAATACAGTATCCTGGATGGGATCCTGGCTGAGGCCACGCTGCCTGGAAAAACCTGGTCAGCTCTGCTCCTTGTGCAGGCCGGCGGGCCTCCACTGTGACCACGGCTGCTCCACTGAACCAGTTCTTCCGTTCCTTGGGAGGGGTGGGGATGGGGTGGGGATTGCAGGTAAGGTCCAGGCATGTGCTCTTGACTGGAATCAAACCTTGGACCCTTCAGTCTGCAGGCTGATGGTCTATCCACTGAGCCATGCTGGCCATGCAACATATTATATATTGATTGTGTTGGCTTCATTCAAGTGAGGGACAGACACAGTACAGAAACAAGACAAACAGGTTGGAACACACTATGTGCCTAGATGTTCATAAATCCCTTTTAGCCAATGGCTAAGAATCAAATCATACACTAATGTTTCTAGACATAATCAATTTCTTTCTTGTGTTATTATAGCTCTTCCTCTTTTTCCTGTATCAATCTTATCAGCATTCACATGTTTGTTAATTTTTTTCTCCTTTTATAAGCTCTCCCTTAACTTCATATTCTCCCCTCGAATTTTCAGCAAAGGAAAAAAAAACCTTCTGAAGTATTTGTTGACACTTGCTATCTGTTCTCAGTCTCCTATTTACTCTTCCCAGCTTTCCCATCTGGTTTCTGCCAACCACCATGCCATGGTATTACTCTTGTTAAAGTCTCCAGAATGCAGAATCAATGGGGAATTCTGTGCTTCTGTCTTACTCAGGAGTGTCTGTAGCACTCAACAGAGAGTCCATATAGTATTGAGAGAGTGGTTTATGTGGGGGTTTGAAACCACACTGCAGGGACTGAAATCTCAACTCCACCACTTGTTCAGACGTCCTGCTCAGGTCGTCATAACATTTTTGCTCTTCCTTGAAAGTGTTAATTCTTTTCATTTGGAGCCTTTATACTTGTTTTTTCTTCTCAAGAAGCTCTTTTTTCAGCCCCTCATCATCCTTAAGGTCTCAGTTTAGTGTTTTCCTCTTGAGAAAGGGCTCTGTGTCCACCTTTATACACAAATGTCATTCTCCCTATAGGTCCTATATCCGACAGGAAAGATCACCGGTATGCTGGATCCACCATGACTGGAACCATGATCTTGTTCAAGTGTATAACCTCTTGCACTGCAGAGTCTTCCTCCATAAACCGTGGGTGATCATGACACCTACTTCAACAGATTGCTGTGGGCATCCAATGCGTTGATGCCAGTGAATACTTAGTATAGTGGGTGGCACATGACGAACTATTGTTTTAAGAAGCGTCCACATTCATTTTTCCTTCCCAGGTATGGCTTAAACTGTGGTGTAATGTAGATTGCCCACTTTCCTCATTTAGGGAAAAAATCCCAAGTAATTGAAAGAGACTTAATATACCTGTTCGGAAAATGGAATTTTTTAAAGCTGATCAATGATCACTATAGAGGTAGGATAACAGTGTGTAAGTCTCCAACCAAAACAAGAATGTGTCTGTTAATAGAAGTGTTATTTAACTTTTATGGGATTGCCACAGAGAAGACACTGGTTTCTGCTTTGTGAGCTTACAAACACAATAAAATAAACAGAGAAGGGAGGCAGTGGGCCATATGATGACCCTCCCGGGAAGACACCACAATGGGATAATCAAAATGAACTGGTTGTGTTTATTCACTTTGAACGTCTGAGCTGAGCTTTCATTCCTGCCTGAACACATGCTATCTTTCACTGCTCATTATGGACTTTTTCCTAAAGAATTGCCAGGATGCAACTCCCCTTTTTCTCACTCCCTCTCTCCTGCATGTTCTCTTTGAACTTCTGATCTGAACATATGAAGGAGCACATGCAAGTCAGCAAGGCATTGTGGCTAAGAAAAAAAGCTGCAATCAGATCATTGCAGCTTTATTACTTGATGACTGCCTGACCCAGAAGGAGTTTATTAATATTTTAAGCCACATTTTTAAATGAAAGAAAGGTCCCTTGACTCTTAGAATTGTGCAAAGTTTTCAGTAAGATAATGCATGTAAAACCCTTGGAAGTTGCCTGGTCTGTAATATGCCATGGTCCAACATTAGATTCCTTCCCATCATTCAGAATCATTATTACTGTTCTTATTGCCACCATAACCATTACCGTATTGAGAGCAGCACCCAGGTGAGCTCTCCCCTTGGCCCAGCCTTGTCACTTAGCTTTTCAGTCTTTGACTCTTCCTGATGTGTGTATGGCTAACCTTCATGGAAAACATCCAAGGAGGGATTGACTGCCTTTCTCAGAGATGTTGGAGAATGGGAGTTGTACCACATATGATTGAAGGTCCCCTTCACCTCTCCAACTCAAGGACAATATAAGTCTAAACAATGGTTACAAATGTACTGCCAATACATCTCCTTCATGTTGTGGCTTCTTCCTCTGTGCAAATTTTGAGCTCCCCCTAACTAGCCAATTGACTGACTAGGCTAGTGGGAAAAGCTTGATGTTTTTCCATCATGAGAGGGAAGAAAGAAGGCAGGTTAGGGTATCTTTAAAGTTTAGCAGAGTACTAAACAACCATGATATTCATTCCTTTGTCATAAATAAGCAAACAGAAAAAACAACTACAAAATACTGTATTGATATACCTTTTTACTACTTTTACTGACTAAACTCCCTAACTGTGACAAACTGTATTTTATTTTCTTGCATTCATCGTTCTCTGTTTACTCCCTTTAAAATGGAAATCCTCGCATTGCTTTATCTCCTTGGAATGAATGGAGCTGGGCCTCTTTGCAGTCCCTCTATACTGACCCAATGCTCACGCAGGCCTGGTGTCCTTGGGCGATTACTGTTGATCGCAGTCAGAGCTGGGGAAAGACTCTAACTTCATATCAGAAGTGAGAACATTGTTATTGGATGAGTTTGCTGGCAAGGTTTTGTTTGAAAAATCCCTCTCTAACTGATTGAACTCTTTCCTGATTAATGCTGGATAAATATGGGGACTATTACTTAGATACCACATGCCTGGAAGTGAATGTTATAATTATATCTGTCAATCTGCAGAACCCACCATCTCAACTGCAGTGAAATACTACCATTTCAATCTAATCTGCAAGAGAAGAGCGTGGAGAGGGGACAATAACTGTAGAGAATACTGAATGCACCCCAGCTGTCAATATCCTTGTGGGAGGTAGCTGATGGTTTGGATGTCATCACATCAGCAGTCTCTACAATGGAAAGGAAACTGGGCTGCTCTGTGCCTTGAAAAGGAGCAGCAATTGAAAGCGTTAAAATTAGTGCCACTTTACTGAAGATAATGATCATTTTAAATGTCAGTTGCTTTACCTAAAACTATCACTTAGTACAGAACATGAGGAAGAATATCAACACAGCAAGAGACTGAGTATACAGTGAATGAAGATGCACTACCTCAGATGGCACTGAGGAGTCACAAAGGGAGAGGGTGTGTTTAGATGTATGCAGGTAAGTGTCTGTGAATACTTAGACAGTCCAAAATGAAATATGAGAAAGTGTTGAAAGAAGATGAAACTCCCAGGTCAGAAAGGATCCAAACAGTTACTGGGGGAGAGCAGAGAACAAATGCAAATAGCACTGCTGCTAATAACACAATTAGACCAAACCTTATGGATGTCTAGAGGCTGATGTACACAAAGGCAAAAATAAAGTAAAATGCTGCACAATACATATAATCAGAGGATGGACTATAAGTAGCATGAACCAAAGTAAATGAAGGAAATAAAGGGGAGGTGTAAACAGTAGCCTGGTATTGATAAAGTGAAGGTGTAAAGAGTATACTGAAAATCTACACAGAAGAGACAAAAGAATGACAGATACCTGTGAAGAAGACTGCTATGAGGAAGAACTTATAAGTCTAAAAAGTGAAGTAAAAGCTGTCTCAAAAGTATTAGAAATAAATAAACCATCAGAGGGAGGTAGGTGGGACACTGATAGAATTATTTCGAGCCACAGAGACTGAGAGGATCAAACTTAACTTCCAGTAATAGATGAGCAAATAAAAAAGCTGTGGTACATATAGACAATGGAATATTATTAGTCCATTAAAAAAGGATGAAATCTTACCATTTTTCTAACAACATGGATGAATGCAGAGAGTGTTATGCTAAGAGAAATAAGCCATAGGAAAACAAATCAAATGTTATTTCACTTATATGTGGAATATTAAAAACAAAATGGGCAAAATAGCAACAGACTCATAGATATAGAGAACAAACTAATGATTACCAGAGGGGAAGGAGAGTGGGGGGTAGGTAAAAAATGGGGAAGAAATGAAGAGGCTGTGTAAAGTATATGATTGTCTGGCCACTATAATGTACACCTAGAACTAATGCAAAATAGTATTGAATAAAAAAGAAAATAATGTAAAAAATATGTGTCATCAACTATGGAAAGCAAAACAATGCTCTACAGACTGGGAACATTCAATATACATCCATTTTCAAGAAAGGAGATGCCAAGGAATGCAATGACTATTGGACCATTGCTCTAACTTCCCACACAAGCAAAGTGATCCAATAAAAGCTTCTACCTTATACAGAGCAGGAAACGCTGATGTTCAAGCTGGATTCAGTAAAGGAGGAGACACTGGATAACTAATTGTGAACATTTGTTGGCTACTGCATTGCTCTGAAGAATTTCTGGTTAGTCTGTTTTGTAGACTCATAAAGCCTTTGACTCTGAGGATCATGAAAGCTCTGGGTTGCTCTGAAGGAATTGCTTGTACCCCAAACTTTGATTGTCCTGATGTTTAACCTGCAATGTGGACAGGAAGCCACTGTGAATACAGAATATTGAGAGACAGAAGATTTCCTTCAGGCAAAGTTAACAGACAATGATGCATTTTATCTCCCTATTGGCTTAATCTGTACTAAAACATCACATTAAACAACAACAACAAACAAACAACTGGGCTAAACTCAGAGAAAGAAGGAGTGATACTTGGTGGAAGAGATATCCATAACTTAAGATATGCAGATGACACCATCTTAATGGCAAAAGTAGCAACGATTTGAAATGACTTGTAAATGAAAAAAGTGGTAAAGCAGGAGTGCATTTGAACAGCAAAAAGACAAGAATCATAACCGCAGAAGGAATACACGATATCAACATAGACAATAAAGACAGAGAAATTCTTAATGGAGACAGCAACCAAGAAATCAAGAGAAGGCTGAGACTCAGAAGGGCAGCAGTGGAAGAATTAGGAAAGGTTATCAAGTACAAAGATGTGTCATTAGAGACCAAGGCCAAGATGATACTCACCCTCATATTCCCAGTTATTATATATGGATGTGAAAGTTGGACAGTGAGGAAGGCTGAAAAATATGGTGTTGGAGGGGAGCTCTATGGATACCCTGGATAAACAGAAAGATGAACAAGTGGGTCCTAGAATAAATGTAGCCTGAGACTTTGTTGGAGGCAGAAGTGACAAAGAGAATAATGCTGGGGAAAATGGAAGACAGCAGGAAACATAATGTAAATCCAAACATAAAATAGATTGACTCTGTAAAAGAAGACATAGGCATGAGTGTGTAGGAGCTGAGCAGGGTGTGGAAGATAGGACATTGTAGACCTCACTCATTCATAAGGTCACCAAGAGTCTGAGCCTACCCAATGGGAGGTAACACACACAATATTTTCCCCACTATAATGGCTTCATGAGTTTTTGCTATCTTGTTCATTGTCGTATCCCTAGCCACTGATATAGTTCATGGCACATGATAAAGAAGCAACTAAAACAGGTTTAATAAATGAATGAATTCACTAATTCATTATTGCAAAAATATCCACTAAGTGAAGTTCACTCACCTTGTTTTCATGTGGGTTACAGTACAAAGCTACACACTACAAATTCTAGAGGATATAGTAAGTCATGGTAGCCTCTGATTTCTCCTTTGTAAAATGGTTTTAGAAATGATCTGTCTACGACTTCTATCACCCAAGTAGAGGCTAGGGTTTATTTAACCTATTGAACCAACTTGCTTTGTACCAAAGTATGAGTGTGCTGCTTTTGTCCTCTCTAACGTTTCAAGAGCTCCAAAATAGTTTCTAGATAGGTCTTGTAAATCAGCTCCCAATCCTTTGCAGTGGAGTGTAGGCTCACCACCTTTCCAGCTTTTTCCAGTCTGGTTTCTATTTCAAATCTTGAAGCCTCACACAATTTGTGTGGAAACAACTACTTCTTGCTTTAGAAATCTCTTAGGCTACAATTAAGCGTTTGCTCAAAAAACAGATTTTAAAAACTTATTATCTATCACTTCATTTCCAAAAAAAAAAAAAAACTGTTGCTTCCTTTCAATACTGTGGTCCTTGTTCTACCTGTTAATGAAAATGAAGACAATACCACAGCCTTCTTCTGTGCCAGGCTGAGTTCTGTGTCTGAATTCCCTCTGCATAATTTGTCTTTACACTTTGTTATGGCATTGAAAACATTATAAGTACCTCTCTCACATTTTACAAACCTTTTTTTTTTTTTAATTCTGAAACAGGGAAGTTGCAAAATAGTGCAGAAAGTCCTGTGTCCTCTTCTAGAAGTTTCCTCCAATGATAACATCTCCCATAATCATGGTAACAATTGACACCATATTCATAACTGAACTACAGACCATATTCAAAATTTGCCAGTTTTCACATGCACTCATTTGTGTGTGTGTGTGTGTGTGTGTGTGTGTGTGTGTGTGTGTGTGTGGTTCTGACATTTCACAACTTGTATAACCACCAGCACAATTAAGATATGGGATTGTTCCAACACCACATAGAAATCCCTAATGCTCCCCCTATAAAGTTATGCCCCCCCTTTCCCTCCTGACAACACTCATATGTTCTTCATTTCTATAATTTTAGCACATTGAGAATGTTTAATAAACAGGATCATATAGTACACAACGTCTTAGGACTGGCTTTTTCTAAAAGTAAATGACTATTTAAGAGCCATCCAAGTGGTTGCCTGAATCAATAATGTGCTTTCTTTTTGTTTGTTTATTTGTTAGTTTGTTCAGAGTATTCCAATTCAGTTATGAGAGTTTGCTTAGCCATGCACCGTATGAAGGACATTTAGGTTGTTTCCAGATTTGAGCTATTAAAAACAAAGCTGCTATTTTACTTTTCATAAGTGAAGCTGAACATTTTTTAACAAGGTTTATGTGTGAAACTTTTTACTGCTCTGTGATTATACTCAGAGTGGAAATGGTAAGGCATACAAAAAAATGCATATGCATTCTTAACTTGATAAAAACACTGCCAAACTGTTTTCTAAGGGAGTTGTACCATTTTGCGTTCTCATCAGCAATAAATGAGAGGTCATTTATTCTTCATCTTTAATAGCACTTTGTACTGTCAGGCTTTCTTTTAATTTTAGCCATTTTTACAGGCATGTGCCCCATATAAAAATAGTCACTTTTTTTTTCTTGAATATAAGATAAAATACACTTCCCCATTGGGCATAGCCATAATACTTCCAGTGTAACAATTAAACAAGCCTCCAATAAGCTATGGCAGGGGAACCTTATGTTTTCATACTGTTATTATATGGATATGGGTATCATGGACACTTTGCAAAATAGAGGGAATGAAAGGGAGAAAATATTAGGTAGAGTGCATTTTAAAGGAAGGACACATATAACATTGAAATGATGAGAATTAGGATGACTCCAAGATTACTACACTAGAAATAAGAAAGTCAGGATTAAAAGCAGGCCTAGTATAAACAGTGTGGTTGTGGTAATAACATCAACAAGCATTACTACCATATGGCTGTGCTGAGTTTTATTTGTATCCCATGATCCTCACCCTAACCCAGTGGTCAGCAAACTGCGGCTCGCCAGCCACATGCAGCTCTTTGGCCCCTTGAGTGTGGCTCTTCCACAAAATACCAAATGCGGGCGGTACAGTGCGATTGAAACTTCGTGGCCCAGGTGCAGAAGTCTGTTTTCGGCCTGGGCGAGTCTATTTGAAGAAGTGGCATTAGTTGGCTCTCAAAAGAAATTTTAGGCGGAAAAGAAAAAAAAAAAAACAAGGACACATATGTAATACCCTTTGTAATACTTTAAGCAATAAAAAAAAAAGAAATTTTAATCGTACTGTTGATATTTGGCTCTGTTGACTAATGAGTTTGCCGACCACTGCCCTAACCCATGACACAAGAATAGTCAGCTTCACCCACAGACCAGGAAATAAGCTAAGAGCAGTTAGGAACATATCTAAGATCAGAAAGTGAGGGGAATTCTAATTTCATCTGTGAAATAGAACCATACTATCAATATAGTTATTAAAATATTCAAGTAAGCGATATCCATAAGCTTTTAAGGGCTATATAAATGTTATCTGGTATTGTTTTGTCAATAATTCCTCATTAAAAGTTGAATTCACTAAAGAACCCCAGGATTTTAATGATGGTACATCTTCCATACAGAAAAGATATATTATCACTCTTTAAATGCTTTTTATATATAAAATAAAAGCTCATTGGGCTTAATTCCATGATCTCCCATCAGAACACTTAATTTTTTAAAAAAATGAATATGATAGGAAGCTCAGAAGTCTTAATCTTCTGACAATTATGCATGCATATTAATTTGCATTCAAGAAAATATTGCAGAACCAAAATAATATTTTGTTCCCATTTTTCTAAAAACATCAAGAATGATAAATTTGAATATTTGTGGTAAACACTCAGGAAAATGTCAGAATCATTACTTCTGCAAGACATTGTCTCATTGTCAGCTCTTTGTAATCAGTTTAATTTTTATTGAGGAAAAGCAACAATCACAAATCAGCCTTCCCACATCCTTTGAATTCTTATGGCTGCAAATGAGGCTTCCAGCTGCTTCAATTTCATTTTGCAAAGACACCATGTTGAATCATTAATTACCTAAGAAGGTGCTGCATTCTCATCCCTTCCTTGTAGAAAAAAATATATAAATCAGGTTGGAACCTGAGGCTGTGGAGTCATTTTTTCTTAAAATGCCATCTGCCAAGTTCCACTTCAGAACATCCAAAAATCATTAAAGATGAGGGAAGGAGGGAGGAGGAGAGGGAGGGAAGCATCCAAGTGTCAGGGTGTCTTGTCATAGCAGTCCGTGTTGTCACACCTTCACCAGCTTTTACCAGCCCCCAAACCACCCCAGCTTACTGACACAGCCTCCTAACTCCTCTCCCTGTCATCAGTCCTATCCGGCCATTAATCTGGGCAATTAGAGTAGACACTCCATAACATCCATCTGACCACGATTCTTCTCACGTGGCTCTGTAGCCTCATCTCTCAACACCATCCATCTGATAAACTATACTTCCTGAAGTCAACATTCCCCTTCTTTTGCTGTTTGGATCACGTCTGCTTGAGGCAAAGTTCAGGACTTGATGTTTTTTCCTCTTCTAAGACCTCCATAACCTTCTCTCTGACCACCAATCGCCACTACTCACCCAGCCAGTGGACTGAAAACAGTGCCCTGAAATGAGTGGCCACAGATTTCAATGGTTACCACATGTTGTTATAACTTCCTTTTGCCTTTTGTTCATCTTCTAATAGATTGTGAGATAGTTAAGAGCAAAGATCATGTTAAGTCTGCCTTCATAAGGATAGTCTTAAGAATACAGATGTGTTTGGCAAGGAAAGGCCACCTATGAAGGTATTTCAAATGAAAGAAAGAGGGGAAGAAAGGGGAAAAGAAGAGGAGAAGAAGGAAAGGGCAATAAAGAATAAAGGGGTAGAGTGAAGAATAGTGGACTGGCTGACCACTCTAGTACTGATTCTTCTTTCATAAACCAGTTCAATGAGTTGAGTGTCCCAAGCAATATTTTAACTATATAAGCATAAGTTTCTGCATCTTTAAAATGAGATCTAAAGAATCCCTTGGTTCTAGTTTAATTTAAAATGGTGTCAGCAGTCCCAGAGTGATTTTGCAGGACTTCTGGTGAAGTTAGGTATTCCTTTCCTACCCTGCAAGCTCAGGACCTGCCCCGCCACACAGCCTTTACTTAGATCCTTCCAGGCACACACACATCTTTCTAAAACCCTGCACGCTAATGCTGTCATTCTGAATGTTCCATTGGCCACCACTGTGAAACAAACCAACCGTTTCAGGCCTTGTAAACACTCTGAACTGTCTAAGCAAGTGAGATCACATATGGAGAAGACTGGAGTCCCCTTGGTGCTTGACATTATACCATATTTCTCCATTCAACAAATACTTATTTGCTTATTTTGTAACTAGTACTATACTGAGCAATAGTAATAGAATTAATGAGACCTAATTTATTCCCTCCTAAAGCTTTCATTTAGTAGAAAATACACTCAACAAATACACCCGCCTTGATGATTTGCATAACATGACAGAAAACTCAACTTAAATTGAATAAGCAAAGTAAATATAATGGCTATTAAATAAATATATGTCCATAAGTCCAGTTAAGGTATAGACATTTCTGATGGTCATGATTTGTGGAAGGGTACCATTGGCATCTAATGGGTAGAGGCCAAGATGTTGCTAGGCAAGCAACAATGCACAGGACAGCCCTTAACCACAGTGAATTATCCTGCCCAAAATGTCAATAATGCCAACTTTGAGAAATCCTTTCCTAAACTGACAAAGCCAAAATCAGGGCTAAGGATTCCATGGGAACTCTAATTTGGGGAGCCCAGGCCCTGATTATCTGAGGCAAGCTCTCCAGAGAAGAGAACAGAGGGTGACAATGGGACCAGGTCTTTTCCCAGCATCCTGGTTGTAGCAGCGTTTAGGAGAATGTGAAATATAGTAAGTCATATCCAGCTCTTGATATTAATCACAATGACTGTACGCTCTTTCCACCCACCCCTTCACCAGCCTCAGGTTCCTCAATGATAAAGTCAAATTTTTGAGCTTTTCTTTCCCAAAAATCCTTTTCAGCTGAAAATCTAGAAAGTGATGAAGCTCTCCTAGGACTTTCCGGCTTCTGGGCGGCTCATTTTGGCATTATCATTTAAAAAACAACAAACAAACAAACAAACACAACCCTCACAGGATTCTCTCTCTCCTTGGTTGGTAGATTTTTCTATCAGCCTTGAAACATTGCCCCACTTCAATTTGCAGGCTCTGATGCCAGCCACCACACCTAACTCAGCCACGGACTGTCCCTGGCTGGTATTCACATCAACTCCAGCCTATATCAAGGCCTGGTGGGAGCAAATGCCACTTCTCTCTGCCTGCCAGCCATATACCTGGCATATTTCTAAAAGGAAGATATGCTATGGGAAAAAGTGGATGATTTATTATATGAGAGTAATTTTAGTGGAATTAAGTTTTCCCTTTGATATTTAACACATGTAATTATTTTTATTATACCAAGTGCACAAAAATAGAAAGAGGGGAATGAGACTGTTCATAATGCCACCATCCAGAGGTCACTAAAATAATATTTGGATATAACTCATTATAAGTGATACATAGATTATACTATAGTTCTATAATCAGCATTGTCCATTAGCAATATATCATGAACATTTTCTAGGTCAATTCATATAGATCCACTCTCACCTGTTAAATGGCTGCATGATCTACTTTTCTGGAAAATGCAATAATTAATGTTAATCCATATTGATGACATTTGAGTTCCTATATTTAGCTATTAAGTATATAAAAAAATACCCTTGTATCTATATATTTATATATTTGTCTAATAATCTACTTAGGATAAATTGTCATGAAAATAGAAACTTCATGAGAAAATGAGAGAGACTTAAAGTTCTTGTTCATCTTTTTATCCCATGGTCTTACTATAGGATCTAGCACATAATACAATCTCAATATATATTTGTTGATTAAATTAAAAATTTAAAATGGAATTATTGAGCCAGAGAGCATGCATAGTTTATATTTTAACATACATTGTTAGGATGATACAGAAAAGCCTGGCTGTCATGGCCCAGTGGTTGTAATGAACCAGGAGGTCACAGTTTGATTCTTGGTCAGGGCATATGCCCAAGTTATGTGCTCAATCTCCAGTGTGGGTGGGGTATGTAGGAGGCAGTCAATCAATGATTGTCTGTCATCATTGATGTTTCTCTCTCTCTCTCCCTCCCCCTTCCTCTCTGAAATCAATAAAAATATATTTTCAAAAGATGATACAGAAAATTTTTATACACATATACAACCCCATCAGCACTATCCAGAGGTGCCTGTTTTTTCCTTACTCTTGTCAGTATTGGATATTGTCAGTATTTCAGCTGCTGCCAAAATCATAATCAAATAATTATTTCACTTTATTCATCTCTTAGATGCTTCTGATAACAAACTTTTTGCTTATGTTATTTTTCGTGTATGTGTGTGTGTATATATATATATATAATATCATTTTTTGCCCATTATTTTACTGAGATGTTTGAATTTTTTGAATTGGTTAGTAAATACTATTTATATATTAAGGATATTAATTTTAGGTTTGTCATCATATTAAATTTTTTTATATTTTATTGATTTTTTTTTTTTTTTTTACAGAGAGGAAGGGAGAGGGATAGAGAGTTAGAAACAATGATGAGAGAGAAACATCAATCAGCTGCCTCCTGCACACCCCCTACTGGGGATGTTCCCACAATCAAGATAAATGCCCTTGACTGGAATCAAACCTGGGACCTTTCAGTCCGCAGGCCAATGCTCTATCCACTGAGCCAAACCGGTTACAGCCATATTAAAATTTTTACTGAGTGCTATTTGTCTTTAACTTTATCATTTTATGTCTTATGCATATATACACACTGTTTGGGCTAAAATATTTAAATCTGTTTCTTCATGATTTGGGGGAGGGTCACACAAAATCAAAAGCCTCCAGAAGCCAAGCACGTAACAGAAATGTGTAAAGGACTATATACGGCCACATAATATTTTGTTACTGAGATAAATGAAAAATGGTTAACATTTAGGGCTTCCATTTTAGTTATTTCCTTGCTTTTCTCCTTCCTTCCTTCCTTCCTTCCTTCCTTCCTTCCGTCCTTCCTTCCATCTTTCTTCCTTCCTTTCTTATCTCTCCTGTTCAAGCTGAATGCATCTGTGGCCAGTACCTGAACCAAACACCATCAGTTTGTGGTGTCTGCTTTCACCACTCCTTCGACTTGTATCTTTTTGTGTGTGAAAAATCTTCTCCACTCCAGGACTGGAAAGATCTGCATCCATACCTATGTTTATATCCATATCTGTCTCTATCTATATCATCTCCATGTCTTCATGAAGTAGTTTTTAATGCTTATTTCATTTTAGATTCATACTTTAAATCCATCTGGAATTTATTTTAAAAGAGGGTGTGATAGAATTGATTTTGTTTTTTGCCTCATCACCATTTTCAAATCCCCACTTTTCTCAGGAATTTCAACTGACTGATGTCATAACATGCAAAATTTTAATATATACAAAAACCTGTTTATATACATTCTGCTCTTTTTTGTCAATTTACCTGCCTCTATCTTTATCCATGCCACTACCTCTTTATTCTATTTTATACTTCTCCCTAGCAGACCTTTGGGTAAAGAAACCTCTCAAGTCACCCTACACAACTCTCTATGACATTATATTTTTTTCAGAGTTTATTGGATATAATTATGCATTTATTTTTCCATATAAACAATTTGTCAAATAGGAATTCTGATTGGAATAGAATTAAACTTAAATTTAGGAAGAATTAACATAGTAGATACTGAACTCTTATTATCTAGTACTATTATAATTAAATCAATTACATTTTCTTTTGTATGCTTGGGTACAATTTTGTAGTTTTCTTCATCAAAGTCAAAATATTAGAGCTTTATTATTAAGTAGAGGCCCAGTGCATGAAATTTGTGCACTCAGGGGCAGTCCCTAAGCCCAGCCTGCACCCTCTCAAAGTCCAGGAGCCCTCAGGGATGTCCAACTGATGGCTTAGCACTCCTGTGGAGGCAGGAGAGGCTCCTGCCACCACCGCTGCACTCGCCAGCCATGAGCCCAGCTTCTGGCTGAGTGGCACTCCGCCTGTGAGAATGAACTGACCATCAGGGGGCAGCTCCTGCATTGAGTGTTGCCCCCGGTGGTCAGTGCACATCACAGCAACCAGTCGTTCTGCCGTTTGGTCAATTTCCATATTAGCCTTTTATTATATAGGATTGGTAACTAGGTAATTTGAAATGTAATTGCTATTTTGAATTTAATATTAATAAATTGTGAACAATGGATCATGCACTGTTGTTTGTCCACTCAAAAAGAATAACTGATTTTGTTTCACCCTTTTGCCTTATGGCTCAGATATCAATTCTGATTTGTTTCACCCAAATATGTCAGTTTTTTCCCCATTAATAGTGATTATATTGATAGAGGTCTATTACCAAGTTTTAGTCAATGAGTTATAAGGGACAGGTTCACTAGATGGCCTTCCATGAAAATCCTACAACTCTTAGACATAATAGTAGAAATTTATTAGTTTTTTATCCACTTAAAGTGACTATTCAGAGTTCTAAAGACAAAGTCAATGAATGAAGATGGTAAAATTGAAAGATGAAAAGAACCTTGGTACTTGATAAAATTGCTGAGCTACTCAATGACCAACTCTGGAGCCACACTAAACATAGACATAAACTAATATATATA
>NW_006299715.1:2697307-2700579 GCF_000327345.1 Myotis davidii
ATATATATTTCTATTGTTCAAGTCAATTAAGTTCAGTTTTCTGTTAGTTGCAGCCAAAATAACCATTGCTGATATAAACAACTACCATGAACCAGACACAGTGCCATGGGTTAGAAACCAAAGTAAAGTTGGCTTAAGTCCTGCTCTGTAGGAGTTTTACATCTTTGAGAGGAGTTCACAGTCTGGGTTCTAAGTGTAAAATTAATTCCAATCTTTCAGGCTGTGGTCAACTCCTCTATATCTGATAGATCAATTCCATTTTCTCATGGATTTTTTAATACCTCTTTTATAGTACTGATTCAATTCTGTCTTATTTTTGTAGTGAATAAATATCCTCCCCACTGGTAGAGAGAAACAAAGTTTTCTGGAAGAGGTTTATAGCTTTTATTTTATTTTATTATAAGTTGGTGAATTCAAATTACACAGTCACTTATAACCTCTATATAATCACATCCCTAACTATAATTCTGGTCAGATGATTTAATCTTCTGCCTCTGATCACAGGTCAACAAATATCACAAGTAAATATTTAATAGATGAAAGGCTAGCTACTCTGTAAACAATTGATATTTCTGCTCTTGTTTTATTCCTTCTGGATGCAATGCCACAAGGTCATTTTTAAACCAGCTACGTTATCCCTCTGTATGTTGATAAGGCACTAACTCTTTGGTGAATGCAAATGCACATTAGGTAGCCTATTATTATAATTACACATTTCATTCTGTTAAGTTCTTGAAGAAAGTGCACACAAACACTGGTTCCCTTTTCTTTTATCCCTGAGCTTACTCCATGACACACAAGATGGCACATATGATTTTTAAGAAAAAATTTATAGGAGTATAACCCATTTACTGAGTAAAATCATGCCATCTGTCAACATGTAAATCTCTTGAGTTTGGTTCTGAAAATGAACTGTGAAACCCCAAACTATCAAAATGAAGAATTTCAAGGATTAAAGATGGCAGAGTAAGTGGATGTTGCATGGACATGATCCCAGAAACAAACTGGTATTACAACTAAAATATAGAAAAACTTCCTGAATAATCAATGGAAAACTCATAGGAGAGAACTCTGATACCCAAGGATGGAAAGTGAAGACTGCATACAGACTGGTAGGAGGGGTGGAGGTATGAAAGGGCTGGCTGGGCACCCACAGACAGCAATTGAAATCCCAGAGAGATATCTCAGTGGTGGAGGGTTGCCACTGAGAACTCTGGGATCTAATCCCCAAGTTGGATCCCCAGCAGAGAGCACCAAAACTGAGGAGGGTACCTACATAACATCTGGCTGTGAAAAGCAGCAGAGAGCTGTCTGCCAGGGAGTAACAGCAGAAAATTCTGGCACCCTCTTAAAGGGCCAATGCACAAAATTCCTTGGGGAGCCACCCACTTTGTGCTTTGGCAGAGGGAGAATGAAGTGGACTGGAGCTGTGAGAGCAGAAGTCAAAACTGGGGAATTGGGGGATAGAGCTCAGAAGGCAAACACCCCAAGTTTCCTGGGCTAAGTCATTCCCTCATGCAGTGGAGGACATCTTTCCCACATAGACATTTGCCTTGCCTTAGGGGGAAGACAGTTGACACACCCTATTGGAACACACCTTGCCCTGAGGCTACTTAAGAGATTAAAAATAACAATTAGCCTCCAGGCAGAGGCAACTGCCTCACCCAGTTGTGAAAACCTCTCTCTCACCACACCTGAGGATGATTGTCTAGGGGGCAATTATCTCAGAATCCCATCAGTCTGCATGCAGAGGCAGGTCTATAGGTTTTGAATCTATGCCTGATCTAATTAGCCAGAAACAGCCCTCAACCCTGTCCTGCACTAGAGATTGAGAGGTGTAGAGGATCTAACTAATACATAGTCACAAACCCAAACAGAAAGCCAAAATAAGACAAAGTTACAACGCCTGAATGAAAGAACTAGAAAATTCTCCAAAAGAAGAGATAAATGAAACAGAGATAAGAAATCTATCTGAAACAGTTCAGAGTAATGATGGTAAAAATGCTCAACAGCATGAAAAAAGATATAGTAACTATGAAAAAAGAACAGTCTGAGAAAGAATGACATAACACAAATAAAGAATACATTAGAAGGAATACACAGTAGATTAGGGGAAGCTGAGGATCAAATCAGTGAATTAGAAGACAGAGTTGAAAATATACAATCAGAGAACCAAAAAGAAAAAAAAAATGATTAAAGAACAGGAGGACAGCTTAAGGGAGCTGTGGGACAATGTGAAATATCACAACATTAGAAGAGCAGGTGTGCCAAAAGAGGCAGGAAGGGAGAAAGGCCTACAGAAGGTGCTTGAAGAAATAATGGCAGAAAACTCCCCTAACCTAGTAAAGGAAAAAGTCACACAAATTCAGGTGGCACAGAAAACCCCAAACAAGAAGAACCCAAACAGGCCCACACCCAGACACATCTTAATTAAAATGCCAAAAATTAAAGACAAAGAGAGGATCTTAAAGGCAGCAAGAGAAAAGAAAACTGTTACCTACAAAGGAGTTCTCATAAGGCTGACACCTGATTTCTCATCAGAAACTCTACAGGCCAGAAGGGAATGGCATGAAGTCTAGAGGACTTTAACAGAGAGATAAACAGCAATACAGTCATAGTAGAGGACTTTAACACCCCTCTGACTTCACTGGATAGATCTTCTAAACAAAAACTTAACAAGGAAACAGAGACTCTAAAGGGCACACTGGATCAGATGGATTTAATTGACATTTATAGAACATTTTACCCCAACGCAGCAGAATATACATTCTTCTTAACTGCTCATGGATCATTCACAAAGATAGGCCACATGTAAAGACACAAAATAAGTCTCTACAAGATCAAGAAGACTGAAATCACATCAAGCATCTTCTCATATCACGGTGGAATGAAATTAGATATCAACTACAGTAAAAACACCCCAAAACATGAAAACACATGGAAGCTAAATAGCATGTTATTAAACAATGAACGTGTTACCAATGAGATCAAGAAATGAATCAAAAACTTCCTGGAAACAAATAAAAATGAACACACAACAACCAAAAATTTCTGGGAAATAGCAATCATGAGAAGGAAATTCCTAGGACTATAGGCAAATCGCAAAAAAACAAGAAAAATCAGCAATAAACTACTTAACCTTACAACTTAAAGAACTAGAGAGAGAAAAACAAGAAAAGCCCAAAGTAAAAGGAAGGAATAATAAAGATTAGAGCAGAAATATATAACATAGAGATTAAAAAAAAATAATTAAAACCTCATCTTCATTATAA
>NW_006299715.1:2701106-2705771 GCF_000327345.1 Myotis davidii
AAAAAAAAAAAACCTGAATAGGCCAAAAACAACTGATGAAATAGAAGCAGTAATAAAAAAAACTCCCACCAAACAAAAGCCCAGGTCCAAATGGCTTCACAGGGGAGTTTACTAAATGTTCAAAGAAGTAACACTTATATTCCTCAAACTATTTCAGAAAATCCAAGAGGAAGGGAAACTTCCAAAATCTCTTTATGAGTCCAGCATTATCCTAATTCCAAAATCAGATAGACACTACAAAGAAAGAGAATTATGGGCCAATAGTCCTGATGAACATAAATGCTAAAATCCTCAACAAATATAAGCAAATAATGTCCATCAACATATTAAAAAATCATACACCCTGACCAAGTGAGACTTATTCCTGGGATGCAAGGCTGTTACAATACTCGCAACTCAATAAATGTGATACATCACATAAACAAATTTAAAGATAAAAATCACATGATCATATCAATAGACACAGAAAAAGCATTTGACAAAATATATCACCCATTTTGGATAAAAACTCTCAGCAAAGTGGGAATAGAGGGAGCATATCTCAACGTGATAAAGGCCCTATATGACAAACCTACAGCCAACGTCATACTCAATGGGCAAAAACTAAAATCATTTCCCCTAAGAACAAGAACAAGACAGGGATTCCCATTCTCACCACTCCTGTTTGACATAGTCCTGGAGGTGTTAGCCATAGCAATCAGGCAAGAAGAAGAAATAAAAGGCATCCAAATTAGAAAAGAAAAAGTAAAACTGTCCTTATTCCCAGATGACATGACACTATACATAGAAAACCCCAGATTCCATTAAAAAACTACTAGACTTAATAAATGAGTTTGGCAATGTAGCAGGATACAAAATTAACACCCAGAAAGCTATGCCTTTTTATACACAAATAAAATAAAATAATATAAATTGTTCATGAATTGGTAGAATCAACATCATTAAAATATCTATACTACCAAAAGCAATCTAAAGATTCAATACAATCCCCATTAACATACCAACAGAATATTTCACAGACCAAGAACAAACTCTCCAAAAATCATATAGAACCATAAAAGACTGCTAATAGCCACAGCAATCTTGAGAAAGAAAAACAAAGTTGGAGGGATCACAATACCAGATATCAAGCTATACTATAAGGCCACTGTTCTCAAAACTGCCTGGTATTGGCACAAGAACAGACATATAGACCAATGAAACTGAACAGAGAATCGAGAAATAGACTCAAGCCATTATGCTCAATTAATATTTGACAAAGGAGGCAAGAGTATACAATGGAGTCAAGACAGTCTCTTCAATAAATGGTGCTGGGAAAATTGGACAGACACATGCAAAAAAATGAAATTATATCACCAACTTACACCATACACAAAAATAAACTCAAAATGGTTAAAGGACTTACATATAAGACCAGAAACCATAAAAATCTTAGAAGAATGCATAGGCAGCAAAATATTAGACATGTCGTAGCAATATCTTTACTGATATAGTTCCTAGGGCAATGGAAACTAAGGAGAAAATAATGGGACTACATAAAAAAAAAGAAAGAAAGAATAGCTTCTGCACAGCAAAAGAAACCATCAACAAAACAATAAGAAAGCCCACTGCATGGGAGAACATATTTACTAATGTTATCTCTGATAAGGGTTTAATCTCCAAAATTTACAGGGAACTCATACAACCTAACAACAGGAAGATAAACAATACAATCTAAAAAAAGGATAAAGGACCTAATAGACACTTTTTGAAAGAGGACCTAAAGAAAGCCAAGAGACATATGAAAACATGCTCAAAGTCACTAATCATCAAAGAGATGCAAATCAAAATAACAATGAGGTATCATCTCACACCTGTCAGAATGACTTTCATCAAGAAATCAACAAACCAGAAGTGCTGGCCAGAAAGTAGAGAAAAAGGAACCCTCTTGCACTGCTGTTGGGAATGCAGACTGGTGCAGCCACTGTGGAAAACAGCATGGAGTTTCCTCAAAAAATTAAAAATGGAACTCCCATTTGACCCAGTAATACCACTTCTAGGAATATATCCCAAGAAATAAAAATCACCAATCAGAAAGGAATATGCACCGCTGTGTTTATAGCAGCACAATTTACAATAGCTAATATTTAGAAACAGCCTGAGTGCCCATCAGCAGATGACTAAATTAAAAAAATGGTGGTACATCTAGACAAGAGAATACTATGCTGCTGTAAAAAATAAACTCTTACCATTTGCAACAGCATGGATAGATCTGGTTAGCATTATGCTAAGCGAGAGAAGATACTCAGAGAAAGGTAAATATCACATGATCTCACTCATTTGTGGAATATAATGAACAACATAAACTGATGAGCAAAAATAGGGCCAGAGGGGAAAAATACTTTAAAATATAATAAAATTAATCATGTTATTTACAGATTTTTAATATTTCCTACAACTTTTGTAATATACTGTGTTAGTACAGTTTTGGTAATATTACATTTAAAATCATTTGTCTTGAAATATTAATGATTATTGCATGTAACATTATATTTCAAATAGTCTCACTTGAAATATTAATGTTTATTGCATGTAAATGGCTAATTATTTTGTATCTACAATTTGGTAATAGATTTATTTTGTATATTGTAAAAATAATTCATAAATAAAAGTTTGGAAAACTTGAAAAAATAGGGACAGCTGAATTGCAGAATGCAATTTATATACTGTAACATCTTACAGGTAAGGGTTTTTTTAAGGCATTGAAGTGAAACTTGCTAATTTTCTTTTTTATTTATAGAACCCATCATCTTTACTTGTTGAGCCACATCAGATCCTCCCAGTCTTACCTGTTTCTCTAACTGCTGGCCACTTATTCTGTGAAAATACAAATGATCCCTTGCGGGTACAACCCAAGGACCTCATCTCTCTGCTCTGTCCTCTTTGCTCCCATCTAGGAGTTTCCTGTTGCCTGCCAGGGACTGCTAGGTAACCCCACATATTCAGCTTGAAAGTCCAAGGGAGTTGATGTATATTGGGCTAACTTTTTACCCATGGAACACAGGAGCTAGTAGACACATTTCTCTCTCCCCTCATTGTAAATTGACTGTTCTGGGTGTCAAGCAGTGGCCAACATGTCTCTGTGAATTGACTGTTGTAGAGGCCTCATAGAGGTGGAATCATACAGCATCTGCCTTTTGTAACTGGCTTATTTCACTCAGCATAATGTTTCATTCATCAGTGTGATAGCATGCGTCAGGAAATCCTTTTTAATAAAAAAAATGAAGAATTTCTTTGCTCTTCAGGCACAGGAACAACTGCTAAATCTTAGATTGGGAGATCCTGTAAGTAAAATAAAACACTCACTAAGGCAAAAAATGTTATGCAAATCCTCTACACAGCAAAGGCAGTTTGAACTGAGGGTATGTCTTTTAAGCAGAGATTAATTTGTAGAGTTTGGGTTCTGCAGTTAACTTGCTCATTGCAAAGAGGGAGGTTTGAGGTCCAGATGATCTGGTTGTTTGTCCTAAGTGATCAACATCACCAGAAAATCACCACCTTCTTCCTTCCTTCCTGTGACAGAGCCCTGTGCTTGTGAGTCACTTCATTATGATGCTCCCACAATGACCCCACTTCTTGAGTTTAAGAATGCATCATTTTTTGCAAAAAAAAATTTTCCTTGGTTTCAAAGTTCTATCTTCTTGTGAGTAACTATAGTTTGAGCCACTCTGTGAGGTGCGTTAAATCTGTCTGCACTTCTCGATCTTATAGACTCTCTCTGACATCCCCTGCTGCTGCACCAGGGCTCAGAGACCCCAGGAGGTCACTGATCAAAGTGTCTGCACCTGGAGGTGCCAGGATTTCCTCTGCGTGGAGCCATGGGCCCAGGCCCTCCAAGCAAATTGGATTTTCCCAACTTCTCTCAGCATCTATTTCTGGAAGAAAAATTGATTGTAAGACAATGAAAACCAAAAAGATAGTGGAGGTGTAATCAGCTCCTAGCCTTATTTCTTCTAGTTTAACTCTGGTCCAGTCTTTTGAACTTGACATGTGATCTCGGTCTTTTCAGCTTCCACTCCAGTGCTCTCTAAAGACTCTGGCCATATCTGCCATCAGTGTTCCACTTCTGGTTGCCGCAGGCATAAGAATGTATGTTCATTCCTGTTTGGGGGCAATTATATATATACTAGGGGCCCAGTGCACAAATTCATGCATGGATGGGGTCCGGCCAGCCTGCCCTGATGGGGGGGGAGCAATTAGGGATGGGGCCTGCCAGGGGGAGGGGCCATGGGTGGTTGGCTGGGAGGCCCTGCCCCCTGGTCGAACAACCAGTTGAACTCCCCGTCAAGGGGACAATTTGCATATTAGCCTTTTATTATATATGTATACATATGTTCTATATAATAAAAGGGTAATACAAATTGACACTAACTGCAGAATGACCAGAACAACTATTCAGTCAGCCACTATGAGGCACACTAACTGCCTCTTGGTCCTTCTCCCTGGCCATCAGGCTCCTATCTCCTGATGGCAAATGGGGAACCAGGGGTAGGTGGCAGGGGATACGGGAAGCACCAGGCCAAGGCCCCCACCTAACTGGTCACCCCAGAGGATGGCCCCGCAGAAGGGGCAGGGCCAGCTGCAGGCAGCCAGGGAAGATTGCTCTGATGGCAGGCCTAGGAACCA
>NW_006299715.1:2705971-2722031 GCF_000327345.1 Myotis davidii
GCTTTCCCTTCCCTGGCTGTGGCACTGGTTTTCCTTTCCTCCGGCAACTGGGACTCAGGCCTTCACTCCAGCCAGAGCCGCCTTCAAGCCTTCACTGCCCCGCCCGGCCGTCTGAGACCGGGTCTCACACAGGGCACCTGGGTGGGCCGGCGGATCACTGCTGCCCCACCTGGCCACCCCAGGCCGGGTCGCACACGTATCTCCTGATGGCAAATGGGGAACCAGGGGTAGGTGGCAGGGGATACGGGAAGCACCAGGCCAAGGCCCCCACCTAACTGGTCACCCCAGAGGATGGCCCCGCAGAAGGGGCAGGGCCAGCTGCAGGCAGCCAGGGAAGATTGCTCTGATGGCAGGCCTAGGAACCATACCCATACACGAATTTCATGTGGCAGGCCTCCAGTATATATATATATTAGAGGTCTGTTGGATGAAAAGATTCATGCAATAGGCTTTCCCTTCCCTGGCTGTGGCACTGGTTTTCCTTTCCTCCGGCAACTGGGACTCAGGCCTTCACTCCAGCCAGAGCCGCCTTCAAGCCTTCACTGCCCCGCCGCTGCCCCGGGTGGCAGATAGCAGGCCTGGATGGCAGCAGGGCAGGTGGGATGGCGCTGTCCCGCCCTGCCTGCAGTATGCAAATTAGCTGCCATCTTTGTTGGCAGTTAATTTGCATATCACACTGATTAGCCATGGGAGGTGTATCAAAGGTACAGTCAATTACCATGTTTGTCTATTATTAGATAGGATATATATTACTCCACCATAAGGGTGATATTTAAATATAAAGATAATTGGTAAGAAATAAACAAGAAAGGTGATAGAAAATTTCCAGGAATGAAGTTGAAGAGCCTTCAGGTTCATGTCCTCACCAGAGGTCATCTCCGTGGGAGTATATTGCTAAGGCTAGTTATATCAACTGGCTTTAGTACACATGAAGATAGCAAAGGTCAGAAGTAGCAATGGCTCATTTTGCAAAAGTAATCTTAATCCCACTTCGATGATACTACAGTCTGTCTTCTTCAAGAGTTCTCTCATTGCTACCTTCTTGTCACAGACAAACTGTATCTTTAAGTGACATCAGGGGAACTTTTGGTATATAGCCAGATATCCAAACTCTACCTTTTGAAGGGAAGGGATATGAGAAACAGGTTGTATAGTTTAACTCTATACAGAACTGGGGTTTAGTTCCTGGGGGCCAGACCTGGATTATAAAGCCTGCCTATGGCATCCAGGAGTAAACACAGGAAGAAAGCCATCTGCAAGCCAAGGAGAGAGGTCTGGACAGGGGCTTTCTCTATAGCTTCACAAGGAATCAACACTGATTCCCTATTGGTCTCAAGGTGATACCAACACCTTGATCTCAGACTTCTGCCCTCCAGAACTGTCAGATAATAGTTCTGTTGTTTAAGTGACTCAGGTTGTGGTAATTTTTATGCACAGTCCTAGGAAACCAATACAGATAACTGTTAGTTTCCCTGCATATGGGCCTCTCCATTGGGAGGATTTTCACTTCCCCACAGTATTAGGTGTGTGTTCCAAGTGTGAGCATTCCTGGAGCAAGAAAGCAGAAACTGCCGTTTCTTCCAGCTTGGGTCCAGCCACTATCACCATGTCATTGCCTCTCTATTGCTCAAAAATCAAGAGGCCAGATTTATTATTTTGGGGAAAAAACATAAATAATTTTGAGGCTATGTGTAAACGTTATCTCAAGCATTGAGACCAGGAAGGAAACTCAAAGGTGGAACATTTTTGTTATGCCCTGTAAAAGATGACAGGTAACACTTGTGGAGCACATACCATGCCCTAGACCCTGCACTCCATGCTTGTTATCTTTTTACTCGGCCCCTGACCCCGTAATGTATACTAGTATGTTGTTGTGATAATTTTACAGTTTGAAATCAGAAAAATCTAGCATCATATAATTAACAGTCATTTTGAACCAAAATGTCTGACTTCTGCACCTGCACTTCTAGCCACTGCAATACCACTACACGGGTCTTTCAAAATGGTTAGAAAGGAGGTACTATTTGGAGATAATTCTGAACTGAGTCCTTCAAACACAAACCTGCTGTTTTCCAAGCTTCTCTTCTGAAACATGTTGCCCCAGATCCTTCAGTTTAAGGAAATAAAACCCCATCCCCTTACTTTCATTTTTCCATAAAGGATAGGATGGAATCTATCAAGTTCCATAAAAGTCCCGTAGACTAAAAGAGGACAGGTATAGACCAGAGCAAACAGTTTGTTACTCCAAGAATAAACTCAAGTGCATTGGTTTGTAGACAGTGGTAGGAGAACAAATCAATTTAACTCTGTATCCCATCATTCTTTACAGGTTTGTAACAAGGTGTACTTTGTTAGATTTTAATCTGCCTACATTTGAGATAGAAAAGCTCTCCACAATCATCTTTTAATGGCATCGCAATTTATAGACAGTAACTAATTTCAAACTTCATAGCACTTGGCTTTTATGATTATTTCAAATCATTTAAATGCAAATGAATATCAAGAGAGAGAAAACATCAAATGCCCTTGAGTGGCAACATGCAATAGAACAGCGTGCAGAAGCCACCAAAGGAATCTGAAGCAGCAGTTGGATAGGGTTGAAAGTAATGCTACATAAAAGTGTTTGCCTAAATCCAATTTATATTCTATTCCACATTATATTCTATTTATACTTTTTTTTACTTTACTATGACTTATTTACTTAATCCTTCTTCTGAAATCCTATCCACTTTTCATTTTAAAACTAAAATTTGAGTCAGTAAAAGGAGGGATGACAATGCAACATCCTTCCAAAATAATCAAAGACTCTCAGATACCTCTTGCTTCTCCACACTTTACAGTTAATGATGTTAGTGCATGGTGTAGCCCAACATTTTAATGCACACACAAACTATTGCTCTTATTTCAATCTGAGCTAGTGTTTGCCTGCTGATCAAGAAATATTTCCTGCACAGAATTCCTAAAGAAAAATATGCATATGATATTGGAACACAGAAGCCCGGCCCCTATATGAAAATATCCTGCTTTGATAGTTTACAAAAGAATTGCAACTATCATAGCAGAGTTTATTTAGAGAAAAACTGTGCATGATAATATGCTCTTCAAAGAAGAAGAAATATGATACTTAATTTCTTCACTCTACCTACTATATTCCAAGCTCTGGGTTAGGAATTGAGAGTATAAGCATTATCTCTGGTCTCTACAAGTTCAAAATATAATAAAAATATGTAATTAAAAAGCTATATATTTAAGAGCTATGCAGAAAAGCGCTCTTTAGTTTTTATTGATTTCAGAGAGGAAAGGAGAGGGGGAGAGACTTAAAACATCAATGATGAGAGGGAATCATTGATCAGCTTCCTCTTGCATGCCCCCTACTGAAGATTAAGCACACATCTTTAGCATGTGTCCTGACGAGGGAATCAAACCTTGACCTCCTGGTTTATAAGTCAATGATCAACCACTGAGCCACACAGGCCAGACACAATGACCATCTTTGAGTCTTAAATAATATGGAGGTAAAAGATGGGGTAGATAATGTGGCAGATATTACAGAGAACAGCTTGAATAGGTTAGTCCTTGGGGTTTTCCCTTTACAGTACTTATCAAATCTAACTTTTAATTGTTTTTAATTAATGTCCCCTTCTAGAGTGGAAGGTCCATACAAACAAAGACTATAGCTTCCCTGCTTAATACCATATCTTAGCACAAAACCCAGGACATAGTAAGAACTCCATAAATATTTGCTAAATGTAAGCACCAAAGTGAAAATTCCTTTCCATAATTTGAATCACCATTCTCACTGTTGGCTTTCATACTACACATGTGATCTCATGTCGATTCCTTTCCTAACTATGCTCAACCCCACTTCTCCACATTATCATATCCTAGTCTTTCTGTTTGGACTACAATTCTCTCTCTTATCTATGAGGTCCTTCAAGGGCTACTTCAATGATTTGCTTTTATTATAAGAACTGACTTGACAATAATACCTCCAATGTTCTCTATAGCTCTGGATTTATATAACATGAGTTGTTATTTTCATACCTTTCAGCAGAAAATTAGAATGTTTATGGTTTCACAAAATGTGAGTTTGTGTGTCCTTGAATGCAAAGACCATTACATCTTCTATGCTTATTATCCACTTTTTAGAACAGAATATTCAAGCCTGGTAGACCCTAATGATAACCTTAACACTAAACACTGCTGTCAATTTTCTAGAGAAGCTAAATGAATGGTCATGAAGTGGTCCACCCAGCATCAAAGAGCAGGTGCACAGAGCAGGACCCAGTATTCATTCTCCCCATTCTGGTCTATTCTCATTTTTCTTCTATATCTTGCCATTCTTAGATGCACTATAATGAATCCTATGAAAGATAAGAATTTGAACAGTCAAAATCCATAGCTCTTCACCGTGAGTAATTTCTCTTTCCTGAAGCTCTATCTTCTCACCTCCAAACTCTATGAGTTCAAAATATAATAAAAAGATAGATAAGTCTGGATTACGGTACATTCTCAATCCCCTCAAAACCCAGGAGATTCAATTTTCATTTTCTGAGTCAATGGTTTCTGCCACCAAGGGAAAAGCATTAAAAATTCTGAATTTTAAAATTGAACATTGTGATACATGACATAATAAACTTCTAACCCTCATATTCCATTCTAATCACCTTTTACATTAACTTGTGCCCAAAGTGAACTAGGAAGAGAATACCATATGTAAATATCACTCCTCATCTTTTCCAAGGAGCTTAAAATTCAATTAGATAGACTGACAAGTGAGGTGACAATTACAGGGAGAAAATGAGTCATCAACTCAGGAATATAGACCCAGCCCAGGGACAGGTTCAGTGAGTGCTATGAATCTATGAACACAAACCCCATTCACTAATAGGACCAGAATTTCAGGAAAGGTTCCAAAATAGTGCTTGAAAAAGATGGTAAAAGATTAGTCAGATACTGAAAGTAGTCCACTTGAAGCCACAGGATGTGACCGGTAGTATATAATAACCATTATGTGCATAGACTTTGAGGTCATTGAGATCTGGATTAATCTGGACTCCACAACTTCTATGTGCAACCTGGATCAAGTGATTTAACAACCATAAGTCTCTGTACAGTCATCTTCAGGCAAAGGTAAATAAAATATTTTCCTCGTGAGTGTTTTTTTCTGTGTGGTTTTAGTTGTATGATTTGTGAAGCTCCCGGGGCATAGCAAGTGCTCAATAAAGTTAATATAACAGAAGATCAATATTTATTAAATTGAATTCACACAGTTTTAGAAAGGTATATTGCTAACACAATTGCCTCAAATTCTTTCTGGAGGTCAGAGATCATAAATAAGCCACAAAGCCTGGAGATAGAATGGAACGAGAAAAAGAAGCTGAATAATAATCGTCACTAATATTTGCAAAGTGTTTTTAAAAAAACTCTTCTGTGCTTATCTCACTGGATAGTCTCAGCAGTTCTTGAAGTGGGCAGAAAGGGGATTGTGTTTCCCATTTTAGTGATGAGGGCATTAGGTGACTTGTTTGCAGTCAGTTACTTACAGAAATGTGGAGCTGGTTATCATACCCATGGTTTCTAAATCCCCAACTTTTCTGAAGTAAATATTCTCAAAGTTGTGTCAAGAGATTTTCAAGTAAAGAACAAAGGTTGAATTTTAACAGAAGTCAATAGGGGTTATATAAATGATATGATAATATATGTAGGAGTGGGTTGATGAATTATAAGGTGATAAGTGTGGGATAAGTTGATATAAGTGTGGGTCTAGACAAGAAATAAGAAAAATAGCAAAAGAAGAAATTTCAAGGAAGTCCATTCCATGGAAAGGAACACTTGGTTGTGGTCTCACTGTGTTGGCTAGGACTTTCAACTTCCTTTTTGTAGTGTTGTTATACAGATGTGAGTACCACCTAACACCTTCTCCAGAAAAAGGCTCTCTTTCCTGACTTGGGAAAATGTCTTCGTATAGGATAAACACAGTTTCAGGAACTAGAGGTACAGAAATGAGAAGCTAACTCTGTTAGGGTTATCAAGACCTAGTCTGGGAGCCAAATAAGAAGGAAGGCACCAGATCAGTAGTAGTAAAAACTGAAAACAAAACAAAACAAAAACAACAACAGGAGGTATGAGAAGAAAGAGGACTCCAAGGTTAAAGCAGAGAGCACACCCCATGGAAGAGCATCGTGGTGTCGGGCAAGTTTATCAAGGTTCTCTGTGAGTATCCTAGTCTGTGTCAGGAAAGCCACTAAACTAGAGATATTCTTGTGCCTGCTCCACTCTCTGCTCCTTCTAAGGATACCTTCTCCATTCATGGTAAGGAACAGCCACTGTATCTTTCCCCACATGGCCTGATCTCAGCTAGCCACAGCCAATTGGACCTATGGGCAGAAAAATCAGACATCTGAAATATGACCTGTGAACTAAAATGAAAAGATGTCTCACTCATTAATTTAAAACAATACAGAGGGACCAAAATAGTGCGTGATATGAACAAAAGCCAAAAGGATATATTGAGAATTACCAGAAGAAAGAGTCAGATATGGGTGGAAATAGGACAAAGACATAAGAAACACAAAGTTAGCAGGGAGAGGGAAGCAAGAAGAATCAAAGACAGTCAGCTGGTAGAGAGAGAAAAGTAAAGATAAAAACAAAGGAAAACGTCAATAATAAAACAGAGTGCAAATAGCCCAGAAAGAGCTTCCTCATTATTCCTGACAGTTTTCTAACTGGAGCCTATATTTGAGGTCTAGACTTACTACAAAAAAGTGCATTCATGTTCCAATGTTACCAAAATACAAATTTAAAATAAACCAATGGGGGAAGAGCAAGTGTTTGAAACATTTGATATATTTGAAACACATGATAACTAATTTGTCTCTGAGCTGTCTGGCAGTCAAAGCAAAAAGGGAAAGGTACTAGGTTACCAGATTTCATTAGCACAGAAAGAAAAACCCCAGTTGCCCAGCCATGACAAAGTTTTGCTCTCTCAAACTTCAAAATGAATTTCCAACTGGATTATTTTCCTGGGGCCTTTCAGTGAAATGAATGACTCCACCCTCCATGATAATTTCACAGCAAATGCAGCAATGGTTTTGAAATAATGCAAAGTTTTAAAACACCACTAATTGAAAGGAGTCCTGAGAGGGTCTCAGATGGCCTGGCTATGTAGCCATCTGGTGGCTCTAACTGGGACTCAGCACACTCTGAAATGGGGCCAAACTCAGACCTCATCTCTTCCACTGTTCAATTAACATGGCATGCATCATTCAGACCTCAACCTATAAACAGCAATAGATTCCCTTTGCTAAATGTCCTGTCAAACATTCTTTTTTATTCATTATGGAAGGTACACTCCAGAAGCTGGCCGCCCTAGAAGACTATAAGCTCTTGGAAGGAAGCATTACTTCCTTCTATATCCCCAGGCTTGCTCCTGGGCCATGCATTCAGGTGTTTCATAAATAAATGATGAATGATTGACTATGGCAGCCGTGGGCAAACTATGGCCCACGGGTCGGATTCGGCCCAAGACTTAAACAGGATGGTGAGACTATTAAAAGTAGAGAGAGCAGTGGTGTAGTGAATGATGAGGAGAAAAGGGGTAACAGAGTGAACAGAGGTCAAAGGCAAGAAGAACCAAGACAAGGCTCTTGATAAGGAGGAAAAACCCATATACAACCTTTTAATTATTTTTCTCAATTCTGTGAAACCTGGATTATAACTCATGTCATACATAAAGAGACTAACAGCCAAAGGGTCTAAGTACGATAAATTCAGTGGGTTAAGTTGAAGATATGAGGACTAGATTGTTAAAGTTTGTCCAAGGAGGCTCAGAATCTTGCTATTGGTATAGCTATCTCAGGATCACATAGTTCATTTGCCCATTTTGCAGACAAAGATAAAAGGACCAAGTAGATCTCATCGGTTGCCCAAGTTTGCCCAAATGTCTGTTTAGTGTTTCAAATGTCTTTTTAAATGATTGATTGTCTTCAATTTTCTTGCATGAAATCCCTTGGGAGGTTGTGGGACTCATGGCAGAAACTGATTTGGATGGGAGTGCCAAAGGCATAGGGGGTTGCTATTTCACTTACTGCATCTTCTTTTCAGAGTGACCATGCCAATCCTTAATTCCAGGGCCTACTGGATGTAATTAGCCTCTCACTCTATTTAACCCTTGCAACTGACCTTGAAGAAAAAAGTTGGGGAAAGCCAAAGGTCAGATGAGACAATAACTGTAACCTTTTACAAGGGTGATCAGATTGTACAGAGCTTTGTAAGGAGAAATGACTTGTCTTGTAAAGCTCCGATACTCCTCTCAGTAGAAATAGTGCTCTGGGCATGGAAAGCTTAGTGAAGGCTGCAGAGACCCAGAATTGTTGGGCATCGGTGAGCCAGTTGGCTGCCCGACACTGACACCCGGCTGAAGCGACAACTGGGGGTCTGAGAGCACAGACCTTCGCTTCTCCCAGCTCAATATAGTGGCATTCAAGATGATAAACACTAAGTATTATGCCTGGAAACAGCAACCCCATCTGTTGGGTGGTGTGCCATTTATGAGAATGGGTAACGTGCTATATGCTAAAATAATTGCATTTTTAACCCATGGAAAATACAATTATTTCAGCATATAGCACATTACTACCCATTCTCATAAATTAAAGTTCAGGGATCTTTGGCATTTCGTATGCAATGAATTTGTTTTTTTCAAGCAAAGTCTTATTACAAGCAATGACATATCAAAAGCAATGAATGCTGTTAACTGAAACAGAGGTGGGACTAGAACTTTCCTTTAAGCCCCCTTATCCCCAAAACTGCCTCAGAAGCACCTCTAATGGACTTAATTTAAAAACTGTGGATGTAGTGAAAAGAATCTCAACAGCATTTCTGCTTGTGTCTGCCCCACTGTACTATCGCCTTCCAAAGGCACAAATCACATCTGATTTTGCTCAATGTGGCATCACCAGCAGCTGGCACAGGGCTCAAGACAGTGTGTGCTTTGTAAATTCTAAAAAATAAAATAAATAAAAGATAAAAGGTAACAGCTAGAAGGGAGTGGTCTCGAGTCATTCATCAGAATCTATTTTCAGGAAGCAATTATGTTCAGTCGAGTTGAAAGTGTTTTCTCGGCAAGTTCACTGGCTCCCAACAAACAAACAGAGAATTATCGTTTGACTGATGCCTGACAGACACTCGAAATGACTGCCAAGCCTATTGTTGCTTGTCATCATTTTTGAAACACCCATCGCTCTCTCCAGCTCCATGTTCCACAACTCATTGTTTGTGAGGCATCCATTGTCTCAAGATCTCCATCTCACACACCTGCTTTAACTCCTTTCAAACTGCCACACAGCAGCTGAGTGTAATTGCACTTTCATCTTCCTTAGGTATCATGTCTAAAGAAAAATCTGCGGTGGGCCTATTCTTCTGATTAGATGGGCACACTGGCAGGAAAATAAATTGAGCCTCTGTCTTTCTGTGAAATCCAATATTTCACTATGTACTATTTGACACAGCTAGGGCTGCATTGATCAGAATTGGACCACTGTAGCTCAGCAAGAGAACATTCCCTGTTATTATGTTGTGTGAATAGAGAGAGATTTAAAGGCCCAAGGCTTAAACAGTCTTGAGTCTTCATTTCTAGCTCATTGACATGCTGGATATTAATTAAATCTTCAGAAAATGTTTTACTTGGTGCATGAAATGAGGTTACATAATAACAATGATTCATAATGCACGTGGAGCACTTTATAGGATCATGGTGCCTGAGATGTGGATTGAGGAATCTGTCCAGCAAGAATCTGCCCAGTAGAGGGACAGACACTACCCACAAATATTTTTGTTCAGCATAATAAACTCCAGCTGTAAACAGGTATTAGCCACTCTCTCCAATATCACCTTCATCAGTAATAGAAGTGATATTTTGATTACTTATACCTTTTTCTTTTTAAATAAGTTTAGAACTTGAACAATGGACAGAATGTTGTTTATTGGTTCTCTTTGAATCCTCCTCAACTACTGCTCCAACCCTAAAAGCAAAAATCCCCCAAAACAAAACCACAACAAAAAAAACACACAACTGTGCCATTCTGTATTAAGGAAGCACTTCAATCCAAGTGGATTGGGAAAGGCCTTCTTCTTCTTCACTAGGTTTCTAACCATGCACAATCTACCCAAGAGGAGAGAGTAGAAATGAAACTGGGTGAACTATTACTTAAAGAAGAGTAACTTTAAGTTACTGGACTTTTGGGACTCTAGGTATCGAAAGCTACATTTTGTTCTTAACAAATATTTCCCATGAAATAAATTATTTTTCATTGAGTATTACAATTTAATAGAGATGCAAAGAATTACCAGAATTCCTTATAGAAACCCCAGGCAGCATTCATGTACATTATTTATGACAGGTGGGTGAAAATATATTTGATTATGTTTATGTTTGTTTTTAAAAGTATGTGAAAAGTAAAATATAACAACCAAATATTAAAAAGAAAGTGCAATTTTCAAGGAGAAAAATGGTTTAGCAAATAGTGTATTATGCCATTTCTCTGCAAAAAAAAAAAAAAAGAGAGAGTAAATACTTTAGCAATGGAAAGATTTTATTTCTTAAATTACTTAGCACTTCTCAATGTCTGGTGTTCTCAGCTTATAAACAGTTCTATTATTAATATACAGAGAGTTAATATAAAAATCACAATCTTATGTTAATTACTTAATTAATCCAGGTACAATTAAGCCACGGCAGTCACAACATGATTTTTTCTAAATTTGGTCTCACAGATACTAAATTTCTTTACAAGTTAACATTTCTGTGGGCTTTACCACCATTTTTATAATTTATATGGACTTCCAAAAATGCATGAACTCAGAAATCCTGAAGAGTTAGAGGCCTTACATAGTTCCTTAGGTCTTATTTCTAGAGAATTTTGTCCAACTTCACCCTACGAGCTCAATGTATAATATTACCCAGCATTAACATTTGGCACCTCAAATAAAAATAACCACTTCTTCCATTGGCAACTAACCATATAACAGGGAAAGAAGAAAAGGAGTTTAAAATGTGTTGAGCACCTGCAGATATGAGAAAATCCTGTTTTGAGGATTGAAAATTTGAAAGCTAAGGACTCATATGTCCCCTCTTCCTTTCTAGGGTCACTGAGAGTGGCAGCACCACTGAATGTATTCATTCTACTGGTCAAGGTTGAGATGGTGGGCATGGTGTCATAGCTTGACTGGACACAGGACTTCTTGAGGCAGCCTCCACATTCCTTCCCTGGTGTCTCTAGAAACATGGAGCAGAGCTGAATAATTTCCATGGGTCATGCTCCAGGATGAAGATGGCTAAGCATGAGTGCATGCATGCCTGCTAGGCAATTTCCATAGGAAGGATCAGAGGGAGAGATTGTCCAAGCCAGGCAGGAGATGGTGCCAGCAAGCTAAATCTCAGAGCAGCAGCAGATTTAGCCACATAAGAAGTGAGGATTGAGTCAATAAAGGAAAATGGACAAATTACCCAGGAGGTATCATGGAGTATTATTTACTTTTGTGCTCATTTCACTACTAGATTGTGAGATCCCTGGGAAGTACATTCATACTATGTACTCGTTGACCAGAAGCAAACTTGACTTTGGAACTGATGATATATTCGTGTTTCCTTTTTCAAGATCCCACTCCTTTTAAAGGGCAACACTCTGTGGTTTGGAATGTGCTTTGTTGGCTAATAAAATTCTACCTAAAGAAGACAATGATCAAGTTTCATTCCATTACAAATTAACACATAATTTATAAAACCCATGGCAGCATAACAATGTGAAAATGTCCTGTCAGAACTCTGGGAGAAAACTCTATAGCTCAGCTTAATGTAAAGATACTGGAAATAAAACTAGTCTGTGGGTCTTCTGTACACAGTAGCCTCTCAGAGAGAGAGGACAAAAGACCTAGAAGCTGAGGTCTCAAAAGCCAGCCACCCAAACAACCCACAGAGATGATGAATGAGCTGTCAAGGAGATGAATAAACAGCAAGTCTGCCGTCATATTCAATGCTTTCTTTTGATCAAATAAATGTAATTATAGATATAATTCATTTGAGAATGATTTGGTTGGAGAGGAATTTAGAGATATTATTAATAAAGGTGGCTAATGTTTATGTCATATTTTCTAGGGGGTTGGCAATTTATATGGGTTATCAGATATAGTCCTCACAACAACCCACTGAGATGGTTAAATGGGCCCCATTGTTACAGATGAGGGTACTGATGCAAAAAAGAAGAGAAGTAACTTGTTCAAAGTCTCATAACTATAAAATAGCAGAATAAAAATTTACATCTAAGCAGTCTAGTTCCAGAAACTGTGCTCTTCACCATAGTTAATCTCTTTACCATGTAGATGAAGACAACAATGAGAGCATGACTGCAATTTATGGAATTCTTAAGATGAAACTCTGTATAAATAGCACACATTTATTATATTGTTTCCCTTTCAAAATAACATTATACATCTAAACGTAAACACATGGAAGTAAAATAATTATGAGAAGCAAGTCAGTTAAACCCAAGGAATCTCAGAAATGTTCAAAACTGGTGTTATTATGAACTATGAGAAATTTAGATGAGATCTGGAGTTCAAACGTGGCTTAACTCCTGGATTCCCCTTCCCACCTCATAAAGAAGAGGCTAGCTGCTTTCCTCTGCTCATGCATGAGTCTAGAGTTTATTCTTCAGACAAATGAAAACCAGAGAGGCCCTGAAGGCAGAGTTACCAAGTGTGGTAATTGAAAATAAGACACTGAAAATGTGCATTACATGGAAGCCTGAATAGTGAGAATGGGCCAAAAAAACATACCATTCTTTATTTTCAAACAAACACCAGCAAAATAAATAGTAGGAGATGGGTTCACTCACATGCCTGGATCTTCCTCAGGTTGGCTCAAGGCTGAGTTTAGCTAGATTCTTCTCTCTTGCCATGTAGTCTCAGGTACTCTCCATGTGGTCTCTCTAATAACATATATCCAGGGATCCAAGAGACTAAGGTAGAAGCTGGTGTTCCTCTCAAATGCCAGGCATGGACTGGCAAAGCCTTGTATCCACCATGTTTGACTGGTCAAAGCAGTCAGCCCTGGTTTAAATATGTTTGTTTGTTGTTATTGATTTCAGAGAGAGGAAGGGAGAGAGATAGAAACATCATTGATGAAAGAGAATCAATAGGCTGACTCCTGCACGCACCCCACTGAGGATCCAGCAGGCAACCTGGTCATGTGCCCTGACCCCTGACCAGGAATCAATCCATGACTTCCTTCCTAAGTAGCATCCCATTATAGCATTAGCACCAAGTCCAAGGTGTTGCATATAAATCATAACCACGAATGGTGAAGCTCTTCGGGTGTGGTTCCATAACTTCAATTCCTCTCAATCTAAAGACCTAGAAACTAAACACACAGTTATGTGGCCCCTGCACACCCAATACACAATACTGCAACAGAGACCGGATAGCCACCATGTAAACTTCTGTTTAAACTGATGGAGGCTAAGGTTCATGATGTAGTCACTTGCATAGGGAAATTTTGAAATCTAACCAGATGCGTATTGCCAGTTTTTATGTTTAATTCCCATCCTGTTTTCTGGGAAATTCTCCATGGCTCTTGACTGTCCTCTGGGCTTTTGGTTCCATCAAAAATCATCTTTCATTTTTCATTTTAAATAAATCATATCCAAGCTTGATTCCTGCAGAGAGGTAAGAGGCTCCGAGGGCTCTTATGCTGAACTCTGTCTCTTTTTATTCAAAGTTGGTGATATATATGCCAATTAAATTATTTAAAAATACACCATGGCTTTTCTTTGAATCTTACTGGACTTCTCTGCATTAGACAGTACTCACATCCATATATCTTTCTGATGAAGTTTCTTCTCTATTTTTATTTGGCTATGAGGTCGCTGTGGGACAACATTTCTAAAATTCTTCAGAGTCTTCTTACCTACACAGAAAGTCAAGAACGAATCCAAGAAGAACAAAAAAGAACTAGCCAACCTGCAAAAAGTCCAGATCTGAGCTAGTGTCACTTTTGTGACATTCCAAAGCTCACAGTAGTCACAGGCTAGCCCATGTCCAGTGGAAAGGAGACGGATTCTCCCTGTCAGTAGAAGGGTTGTCACAGAAATCACCTACCATCTCTAATCACCACGATTATTTAAGAGAATGGAGGGAGAGAATAGAGACCCGAATAAAGAGAGACAAATGCTCGGCCAAAAGGATACAGTCAATAGAGAACATTCACAACTAATAAATGATGAAAGGGATTTATTATGTAGAGTTTGGGGTATAAATACAAAAATAATGGCTTTAAGAGCAGAATGTGGGCATCTCTAGGGAGAGGATTTGTGGGTAGGGAGAGATGGGCAAAACTCCTGCTGTATTTTATTTGCAGCCTTTTTGATAATTATTTTTACCATGAACATGAATAACTTGTCAGAAATAAAATTTAATTTCAAAAGAGTAATTTCTCTCTATTTTTTCAAGTACAGTGAAAATTATACTTTAATGAATTAAGTAATGTGCTATTATTCTGTACAAAGTAACAAAACAACTCGCCAGCAACTCACTCTATAGCCAATACCATAGTTTATAGAAGAAGAAAAATAATCAAGACTGTAAATGCGCATATACTTTTTATTAAGCAACATTTTTCACACTTCAAAAGTGTTAGAATGCATGCCAATTTTATAATTAAATAACACCCTGGCTCATATCTGCATTGTGCCTTTGATAATGACTTTCCTGTACACACATTTTTTTTTCATCCTCAACACATCTGCGTGACTTTTATTGAACAGACATTATTATTCTCTTTCTTTTCCAAAGGAAAAAAGTAAAATTCAATGAGCCGAGTCCTGCCCAACCTCATACAATTTATAAATGCCAGAGCTGCATTTCCTGTCCCGACCCTGGCCTCTTTCACCACATACAGTATGGTCTGTGAAACCTGTAGAAGACCAGATCCCAGAATGGGAGAGGGAAACAATACTGGGAACATGTATGCAGCTATGGAAGAACGCTGTCCCATTTGGGCATGTCAGAGGGATAAGTATAGTCCTAAGAGGTATACTAGAAGCAATGCAGTCTTAGCAGTATGTGTTTCCTATTTCTACATGAGGAAGAAAACAGTGTCTCCCTTGCTGCGCACAATGGGCAGAAAAGGATTCCAATTCAGTGACATTTCAATGAGAGTATTGAAAATCTCCCTCTGTTAGGACAGGAGCATTACGTAGAACTCTCCAGTGTCAAAGCATGAGTAATTTCAAATTGGCCAAGTTGCAAACTGTCAACTCAAAGCCTTGTTTGAGGAAACTGTGATGTGATTTTTAATAGAAGCAAAAAGGTGGGACCTGCATGGAGAAGTTTCAGAAACATTTCATAACACAAGGGACTCACATGGTCCTCTAGGATAGACAGATGTGACAATCCCACCCGCACTGTTTGTGCAGACTCAGCTTATGGACCTGCACTCTGACTTTGAGGAGCAGGGTCACCTTCTTATAGAGATGGTGAGCCCTGGGGAGGGTGGGTTCCACACTCAGGGATGAATTACTAGGAAGATAGTGCACCTCAAGGTCACAGAACTCTCAACTAAACGTTAATTAAATGATATTTTTCAAAGTACAGGTGGCATACAAGCCAGTCTTAGGACAGAGTTGATATTTTAACCCTTTGAGTGCCAACCAATATCCTAGGAACTATGCTAAAATTGCCAAGGCATTTTTGCTGATTTTACAGCAGTTTAGGAAAAAAAAATTATGAATCGCAAGTAAATGAAGTTACATATTCAAAAACTTAAGGAAACCTTTCCTACATTTGTTTTCATTTTTTTTAAATATATTTTATTGATTTTTTACAGAGAGGAAGGGGGAGGGATAGAGAGTTAGAAACATCAATGAGAGAGAAACATCGATTCAGATGCCTCCTGCACACCTCCTACTGGGGATGTGCCCAACAACCAAGGTACATGCCCTTGACTGGAATCAAACCTGGGACCCCCCAGGCCAGTTCTCTTTCCACTGAGACAAACCAGCTA
>NW_006299715.1:2722087-2731697 GCF_000327345.1 Myotis davidii
CACATTGCTTTTAAATTTAATTAAAATTAAAGTAAAAACTCAGTGCCTAAGTCCTACTGGCCACATTTTAAGTGCTCAGTAGCCATGTGGTCAGCAGCCACAGTGCTGGACAGCACCAAGGGAGAACTGCGATCGTGCTCCCCGGCATTCTAGGGCAGGGGTCCTCAAACTTTTTAAACAGGGGGCCAGTTCACTGTCCCTCAGACCTTTGGAGGGTCAGACTATAGTTTAAAAAAAAACTATGAACAAATTCCTATGCACACTGCACATATCTTATTTTGAAGTAAAAAAACAAATGTTTTCGGCAGGCCGCATGTGCCCGCAGGCCACAGTTTGAAAACCCCTGCTCTAGGGGTTAAGTTGTGGTAGTTATTTGGTTATTTTTAAATGGGTTAGAATAAAACTAAAACTTCTTATCTGCTCTGAGATGTTGCAGATATTGCTTGAGATGAAACTAGAGTAGGTACTTAAATTGTTGAAATTAGTCAAGTTAAAAGAGAAAAAAAAAACACAAATAATAATGCAAGAAGGATATATGCAGGGTGGGGCAAAAGTAGTTTTACAGTTGTTTGTATGGAAAATAATACAGTAATTAATAAAAAATAATACAAGAATAAACTCTGTGTTTTCATACTCACAACTGCAAACCCACTTTTGCCATACCCTGTAGATGTGAAATTCTCAGAGGTGAGGAAGAAAATAGAAAACAATGGAATAGAAAAGTCTTTCTGCTTCAAAAATGTAATGATTTTTTTAAAAAAAAATACAAGAAACCCAACAACAAAACCACTAAATATTTACAACAACACTGCAAGGAAGGAACTATAATTTTTCCTATTTAATAAAAACAGCAGTTCAGAGAGATTGAATAACTTTCTAAGAACACAAAACTAATGGATAACCAGTATTCAAAGCACTTCCTGGGTAACTGCAAAGCCCATGGTATTCCATAGGCTGTGGTAGGAAATGATGTTTATGATCTGAGCAGTTGGGACTTGAATTAGCATCTTGGATCTATCAATTTTTAGTTGTATGACTGAGCATATTGCTGAACCTCTATGTTTTGGTTTCTACCTCTGTAAAACAGGGTTAATAATAGTAAACTGAGAAGATGTTGGCCGAAGGGTAGAAAGTTTTATTTATGCGGGATGAATAAGTTCTGGAGGTCAAATGTCCAGCATGATGACTATCCTATATAATAAAGAGGTAATATGTAAATTGACCATCACTCCAACACACAAAATGGCCACCCATGTGGTCAAAGATGGCCACCACAAGATAGCCAGCACGGGAGGGAAGATGGGAGGGATTAGGCCTACAAGGGAGGGCAGTTGGGGGGCCCAGGCTGGCAAGAGAGTGAAGTTAGGGGTGACCAGGCCAGCAGGGGAGGGCAGTTGTGGGTGACCAGGCCTGCAGGGGAGGGCAGTTAGGGCCGACCAGGGCTGCAGGGGAGAGCAGTGGGGGCAACCAGGCTGGCAGTGGAGGACAGTTAGGGGCAACCAGGCTGGCAAGGGAGAAAAGTTAGGGATGACCAGGACAGCAGGGGAGGGCAGTTAGGGATGATCAGGCCTGCAGGGGAGGGCGAGCCAGCAGTCCTAGATTGTGAGAAGGATGTACTACTGCTCAGTGGGATCAGGCCTAAACGGGCAGTAAGATATCTCTTGAGGGGTCCAGATTGGAGAGGGTGCAGGCTGGACTGAGGGACACACACCCCCCTGCACGAATTTTGTGCACCCTGCCTCTAGTAATTAATAATACTGTAGGATGTAGCTGAAATTTGCTAAAAGAGTAAACCTTAAGTGTTTTCTCCACATGTTACACAACAGTAACTATGTGAAGTGAGGGGTATGTTAATTAGCTTGATTGTGGTAATCATTTCATGATGTATATAAATATCAAAATATCACAAAGTAAATATTTTTAAAAATTCAATTTGGAGACTTTCCCAATATGAAAGCCAAGAATGAATGAATGAATTATATTATATTCATGGGATTCTTCTACACATAGGATAAGAGCTATAGTAAGTATTTAGCACATAACTTAATGCATAATAAGCTCTTGACAATACCCAAGCCATTGCTGCTACAGTTGACATGCTCTCTGTATAATTTAATGCAAAAATGACACTCTTGGTGATAACTGTGTGGTTTTGTGCCTTTTATAGATAATTTTTCTATCTAAAATTTTATTTGTATTCAAAGCCTTCTCCTGCCTTGTAAGCATACAAGTTTGCATCTTTCCTTTTCCTCTGGACCACTTTGTAGTTCACATTGTCCTTTGGGTCTTAAAATGTTTTCAGAGCTTCAGATATCATGTTCCTTAAGCTTGGTGTTTCCATCCTTTCTCCCTTTCTCCCATGTGGGCCAGAACTCTGAAAGATGAGACTATGAGGGTAATAGTTGTCAGGTGTTGTGGGCCAGCTCTGCAGAAGTGCTGTACTTACTTTATCTCAGACACTTCATACAGAACATGTGGCATGGCTGCCTTCCTCAGCACTTAGCCATAAGGAATTTGGGGTGTAGAGAGGTTAAGTGATGGACCCACTTTTACCGATAGAATGTGGCAGGGCCAGGATTCACACCCACTTCCACCTGGTTCACAATGCAGAGCCTCAATCAGCACAAAAGAGTGCCCCCTTTGATGCACGCTGACCTGAAATTCTGCTGGTCTTGGACTCCAAGGCTCACTCGGGCTGTCAAGTTTGTTTGCTGATAATTCCCATAACACCTCTATTTTTTTACTAAGGACATTCCTAGTTTGGGGCTCAAGGATCAGCTCTTCCATATTTAAACATGAATCGAGGAAAGCTTTCTCCTAGGACATCATCAGGGCAGAAAGTAAAGTTTTACATTTCAAAGTGGTATTTTTATTTCAGATAAATACACATTTCCTTTGACAAGTTTAATTTTTTTTTAAATTGAGACTTGATGTCTGGTACTGTTTGGTTATGTATTGGGTTTTACATGATGGTCATAAATTGCCAGCAAGAACCTCCAAAGCTCTCTGTAATTTATCATGATCCACAATACTCATCTCAAAATTTGGAGGAGAATTCACTTTAATAGGGATCAAGACTCCCAATATTTTTATAGTTTTTTTAATATGTATTGATTTCAGGGAGGAAGGGAGAGAGAGAGAAAGAGATGGAAACATCCATGATGAGAGAGAATAATGGATCGGCTGCCTCTTGCATGCTCCCTACTAGGGATTGAGCCCACAACCCGGGCATGTGCTCTTGACTGGAATTGAACCCAGGACCGTTAAATCCACAGGACAACACTCTATCCACTGAGCCAAACCAACTAGGGCAATATAGTAGTTGTTGTTTTTAATGTGTGTGTGGATTTTTACATTTTATTTTTCAATCACAGTTTACACTCAATGCAATTTTGTATTTGTTTCAGTTGTACAGCATAGTGTCCAGACAATCAGGTACTTTACAAAGTGATCTACTAATGTTTCAAGTACCCACCTGGCACTAAATATAGTTTTAAGGCTGTTGAAGAAACCTGCAATGCTGGGCTAGCACCAATCTCTGGAAAATATAATATCTGACAAGGCTTTTCTTATGACTCAGTTCAGTGAAGAAAACTTCAAGGAAGAGAATTCTGAGTTATATTTCTGTTCCTATTATGTTCACTGGTGATTAAGGTTTCTCACCTTGCAAACAGGTATTATTCAGGCCATTGGCATTGATGATGACTGTGTTGACTTACATTGGCTGCCATTTTGAAAGGTTATCCTCCTTGAGAGTTTTGACCTTAAAGGATTGATTATTACAATTAACATATGTGAGCTATTATATTTCAGAGTAAAGGAACTACCACTAAGCAACATCCACCTGAGAGTTTAGCACCAAGTAGTCCTCTTTCTCTGCTGTGAACTTCTCTCAAGTGCCTCATTTATATGTGGGCATCCAGTGATATTTGAAAAGGGAAGATGGGATTATGATAGCATTAACATTAAGATTCAAGTTCAGGAAAAGAGCAGACAGGGAGGGTATGGGGGAAGTAGCCACTTATGTGCCTGGCATGGTTTTAAATCCTTGTGTGGATTCAATGTTTGTTCACAGATTCACTTCAATTTATCTCTATCTTCTCTCTCTCTATCAAGATATTAGTCCCTCCCACCTATAGCCAGGGTAAACCTGAGGTAAGTTTTAGATCACAAAAATATTGATCCTTACTGGGTGTGAACATTTGGGTGATTTTTATTCTTATTTTTTCTTTCTACAGTTTTTTTCTTTAATTTTTATGTTTTTCTTTTAATTTATCTTTATTGTTGAAAGTATTATAGATGTCTTACTTTCTCCCCATGCCCCCCACCTCTTCTTCCCTTCATTCCCTCCTTCAGGCCTGCACCCCAGTATTGTCTGTGTCCACGGGTTATTCATATCTATATATATAAATGCCTAGCGACCAAACAATGGAACGACCAGAATGACCAGTCCATTAGTCACTATGATATGCACTGACCACCAGGGGGCAGACGCTCAATGCAGGAGCTTCCCCCTGGTGGTCAGTGTGCTCCCACAGAAGGAACACCACTCAGCTGACTGGGATGAGCAGCTGCTCCCACTGTGGGAGCAGCTGCTCAAAGGGTGGGTCCACAGGTGCTCGGCCGACCAGGATGAGTGGCACTCCCACACAGGGCTGATCTCCGCAGGCCACACCCCCCACCAATGCATGAATCCATGCATCAGGCCTCGAATGTGTGTGTGTGTGTGTGTGTGTGTGTGTGTGTGTGTGTGTGTATTCTTTGGTTGATCTTTTCCCTCCACGCCCTCCCCCCATTCCTTCTGAAGATTCTTAGTTTGTTCCATGCTTCCATGCCTCTGGATCTACTTTGTCAGTTTATTTTGTTTATTATATTCTACATATAAGTGAGATCATCTGATACTTGTCTTTCTCTGACAGACTTATTTCACTCAACACAATACTCTCCAGGTCCATCCAGGGTAAGAGATCTTCAATAAATGTTTTAATTAAAAATGCACTGTTTTCAAAGTACTTCTTCTTCAAATAAAGTGGGGTCTCCAGAAACAGACTCTGAGTTGGTTTAGGGTACAGGGAGCACCTCGGGAACAACACCTGTGGAGCACGCAGGGAAAGCAGACTGGGTGGAGTAAGTAAACTGTGATGCAGACCAAAGAGCCTCAGCAGACCCACAAGAAGGTCTGAAGCTGAAATGGCCCTCCAAAGTTCTCTCACATGGGCTACAATCACCCACCTTTTCTATCACTCGGACCATATCAGTTGGATATGATCTACCCCGGGAAACTGTGATCTTGAGCAACATGGTTTTCTGTATCTGAGGCCATTCTTGGCACTTCTCCCATTTGAAGGGACACTGTGGTAGCAACAGGGCCTGCTTTACTTTTCTTTTAATACTCACTTTTTAGAGAGAGAAGAAGAGAGAGAGAGAAAGATAGAAACATTGATGTGAAAGAGAAACATCAATTAGTTGGCTCCCCTACACACCCTAACTGGGGATCAAACCTGCAACCCTTTTTGTGTACAGGATAATGCTCTGACCAACTGAGCCAACAGCAGGGGCAGGGCCTGCTTTATAAGTGCATGGCCTTTGCAGAGGCTCTGTGTCCCATGCTTAGAAGGGCTGATGATGCTTACTTCACTGCTCTGCTATTGCTCCCCCAAAATTCTTAATAATTAAAAAACAGTCCCTGCATTTTCATTTTGTACTGGGCCCTGGGAGCAAAGTAGGCAACGAGTCCTAGGTGGCACATCTCTGTGTCTTCTATGGTTCCTACTCTGTGAGAGTCTGATGTGATCTGATAGGTTGGCCCAGACATGAAACTGAATTAGTGGATGATACCCCACAGCTGTGTGGATACATAATAAGAATCCTGAGATCCTCAGAAATAGAATGAAATTTCACATCATTGAGCTAGTTATGTCTAAATAAATGTAATTAGGAGTTACTTGGAGAAATTAAGTAACTCAATCAAAATAAGATATAACAAAACTTTTTTTCTTCTTTATGTTGGGACTTCTTTGTGTTTCATTTTGGTGGTGAGTAGTGAGTAAATTCAGGGCTGATTTCTTTACATCATCCCTTTTTATCCCTTTCCCCTTAGCTTGTTGGTAACAGAAGCAGAAACAGAATAGATAACTAGGATTGGAGTTGCTCCAACTTCAGCCATTTTTAAAGTGAAGAAAATAAGGCTGTACAAGGACATTGCCCAAGGTCACACAGCTGCCCAGGGCCAACCCATGAACTAGCACTCACCTCTCCTAATTTTAAATAAGGTATTTTTTTCACTATATTTGAGATAGAATTTCTTCACTGTGTTACATGCTTAATTTTTCAGTAGTTTGGAACATTTCTAATAAATCGAGTCTATATGAGGATCAGCATTTAAAAAGTGGACAGCAGATTTATGAGGTGACTCTCAAAGCTGCAAATGCTGTCATTCTCTCTAAGGAGTTTGAGTTGTCAGCTGCTGCACCTGGAAGGTTCCCAGAGATGGGAACCTTCATAACAATTTAGAGGACAGAAACTATTATTCTGCCTCATAGACAAACTTTGTTGATAAAGGGCTCATAGTTTGAAATGCAGCCAACATGAAAATTCATGCCAAATATCATTGCTATTGGGGTTGGTTGGAAATTGAAGTTTTCAGGCCAGTGATTCTTTCCTAGAAGCTAAAATAAATCTGGCACAGTGGAATATGATCTTGGTTATAGGCCAGATGTGGTCACAAAACTTTGGGTAGCCAATAAGAAGTCAAAATAAGCTGCCTCTAGCATTTCAAATCTACAGCAATCTCAAATGACATTGCTGTATTGTTTTCCTGATGTCTTAAATGTCTGCATTTTGCCATGTCTCTTTCTATAACTATAAATGTTTGCTTCAGTCAACTAGGAAAAAATAATAAATAATAAAACTAACTTCTAGCTACAAGTAGCATTCTTACAAAAGAGGAGTCACATCAGTGAATTAGAGTGTTTATATCTTGGTCACCTCACCTGTGTCCTTTCTATCTTTTTACTTTTGGAAATTCATGCCCACACAGTAGATTTAAAGTTTGGTTAAACCTACTTCCAGAAGTGAGGCCCCAGTGTCTTGAACTAATCAGCACAGCATCTGGCCACCCTCCAGGCACAGTGATTGGCTCAGATGTGGGTTCATAGCCAGGTTAGAGCTCCAACATGCTGTGACTTCTGCAAGGAGGCAGTTCTTTTCTCCTCAGGTCCTGATGGTGAAAAGATGCAGGGCTAAAAGCCATTTTGCCACCATTAGAAAAGCCAGCTAATGGAGAGGCCAGATATGATCAAATAAGCACTGATAGACTAGCTTGAGCTATCTAGATGATGCCAGATATCTGCACTTCTCAGTTATTTCATACCCAATACTCTCTTCATGGTTTAGCCAAACCGAGTACCTGTTTGTCTTTCCCAGCATAAAAAGTAAATGTTATTAAATTATCTGTAAACTCGCCCTAACTGGTTTGGCTCAGTGTATACAGTGTCGGTCTGCGGACTGAAAGGTCCCAGGTTTGATTCCGGCCAAGGGCATGTACCTTGGTTGTGGGCACATATCCAGTAGGAGTTGTGCAGATGGAAGCTGATCGATGTTTCTCTCTCATCAATGTTTCTAACTCTCTATCCCTCTCCCTTCCTCTCTGTAAAAAATCAATAAAGTATATTTTAAAAAATTATCTGTAAACTCTAAGTTATTCATATTATAGTACTTGTTCATTTGCCAAAATGTGATCAACCAAGCACCTACTATGTGTAGGATACTATAGTAGTCTCTCTAGATGCAAATCAATGGATCTATTCCAGTATTTTGTGGTCATCAACTTCCTTCACTTTCTCTAGCAGCATGAAGACAGTTCATTACATTCCAGGCTAAAGGGATTTCAATTATACAACTTTATAAGGCAGAGATACAATATGAAGGGTTCCAGAGGGTCCAAATACATAGTTTGAGGAGGACCAGGACTATACTTTAATTCCTTCATGCCAATTTCTTACCTGTGATCATAGTTTATCTTCATATATAAAAATATTGATATCAAAACTGCTTTTATCTCTTCATAGCAGGACTACAGGTTATTTAGAAGCAATAGTGAGCATAAAACTTAAGATTCAAACATCTCAATATTTTTAATAAATTCCATCCTAGACATTCTTATCTTATTGAACTAAGTTCTCATCAAGCTTTATGATTTCAACTATGTATATAATAGTGATTCCAAGAGACATATCTCCATCAAAGGCCCTCTTCCTAGCTCCAAACCCTTATGTCAAACATACAGCAGATTCATCCAGCTAGATGTCACACTGAACGATTGATATCACTCAATTGTTCTAAACTCAGCAGTTCCAAACCAGAATCTTTCATCTTTCTTCAAAGTGTATCCCTTTCTCTTCTATGTAATTACAGGTTGCTAGTTGCCTAAGCTAGAAATAACATATTTATTTCCAGCTTCTCCCAAACACTTGCTCTTGTCCATAATTGGCTACTAAGGCTTATCAGGTTTTTTCTTAATTGTGTTACTAATTCACTTCCTCATTTCAATTCTCACCGAGCTACTTGAGATCTTTATTGCTTCCTAATTAAACTTCCATTTAACTGCTCTCCAATTCATCTACAACTTTACCACCAGGATTCTATTTTTGCAAAATAAATTAATCGTATTACTTCTCTACCTAAAATTATTTCAACACCCAGTTATGTACAACCTGGAAACTCTTGTTATTCTTTTCTTATCAGTTAATTCAGAAGGTTGGAAAAGGTTAACATGATCCAGAAATTCCATTTATATATTCAAAGGACATAAAATCAATATTTCAAAGACATATCTGCATTCTCATGTTCATTGCAGTATTATTCACAGTAGCCAAGACATGGACAAAACCTGAGTGTCTATCAACAGATGAATAGACAAAATGCAGGCATAAAAAAGGAAATTTTGCCATTTACAACAACATGAATAGACTTTGAGTACATTATGTTAAGTAAAATAAGTCAGACAGAAAAAGCCAAGTACTGTATGATCTCACTTATATGTAAAATATAAAAATATAGAACCCATAAAAACAGAGAGTACCATGGTAGTTGCCAGAGACTGAGGGGTGGTGGTGGTGGGGATGGGGAAATGTTGGCCAAAGAGTGCAAACTTTCAGTTATAAGATGAATACATTCCATAGATCTAATGTACAGCACTAATGTACATTATAGTTAATAAAACTGCTTTGCGTGCTCATATGTTGTTATGAGAGTATAACTTATATGTTCCCATCATAACAACAAAAAATGGTAATTATGTGAGGTGTCAGTTGTGTTAACTAACCTTATTATGATAAACATTTCCCAATATATAAGTGTATCAAATCATCACACTGTGCACCTTAAACTGACACAACATTAGATGTCAATTATATTTCAATAAATCTGGGGGAAAAACAGGCTCATATGTAGGCACACAGAAGCTCATGCAACCCGTAACAAACACAGATACCCACTTGTTATTAGGTACACACTTCTCAGTACTCAGAGACAACTGTAACACATAAGCAAGCACATAGCAGCAATGACAGCAAGGCATATTGGAGCATATTTAGATCCAAAGAAGTAG
>NW_006299715.1:2731780-2748214 GCF_000327345.1 Myotis davidii
TTTAAAGTAAAGATAAAAAAGAAACAAATTAATTAAAAATGTATATTTATATGGATATATTCAGAAAAAGAAGACATACATTCATCCTCTACAGATCAAAAGACACATTTATTTTTCTGGGGGTAATAAATTTAACATTATACCATGCACTACTTAGTTTGACCATGAAATTGTCATAATTGATGAATGTAAATTTTTTAAGGATGCAAAAAATGATAGAAAAATTCTAGGAAGAATGTTAAGGAGTTTCAAAAGAATGTTTGTACCATTTTTCCCCAGAAATAACCTAAAAGTCCTTAAGAAATACTTTCAAAATAATTCAAAATTTATTGTTTCTTCTTGGCCTTCATATCTCTATGACAAGATTATCACCAAAGTCTAATCAAGCAATAAAAATTTTATGGTTGTAATAAAGTACAGAATGAAATATCAAGACCCAAAAATGTATGCTCCAGAGATCAAGTATGAAGAAAAGTTAGGAAGGAAAAAGACAATTATTGCCTGAAGTCATAGAGGCAGGTCTCACAGAAGATGTGGCACATGAGCCTTGTCATTATGGTGCATATCTAGGTGGTGGGGGTTTGTTTTCCTTTTTGTTTACTTGTCCAGTGTCCATTTCCTAATTCTGGGAACCTCCCTCCAATCCTACTTTATCTATTTGATTTGGTTTGGGACAAAGTTCAACTAGTACCCCTGAAGCCATGGGATGGGCTTTGGCCTATTATTGGAACATTTGTGGAAAAGAAATTATCTTTTACTGGAGTTGCTAAACTAGTTGGATAAAGTCTGGAGCTATGGACGATCGCCATGACAACTCATGAGTGAAACTTAGAGATAGAGACCCAAGACACAAATTCCGGAGACAGCTTCATGATTTCTAGGATCCATTCATGCCTGAAGGAACTAGACATTGCCCTGGACTTTTTGCTTACATTATTCACAAATACCTTTTACTGTTCAAGCCCATTTGAGGATTTTCTGTTTTTTTGTGCCCAAAAGAGTCCTGACTAATACAAATACAAATGTAACTGGATCAACATAGGTGGAGGAAAACAATGTAGGCATTCCAAATGAACCCTGTCCATCACAAGCAAAGGCCATATGAGGGAGCAGGAGGTACAATGAAGAGGACTGGAGATTACATAATGAGGCAGAACATGAGATAAATATATGCATGGGCCAGGTAGGGCCAACAGGTGAGACTTTAAAATACATTGATGGAAGACCACTGATGTCAGGAAATCATGATTATTGAGCAGCAGCCATATTGACAAGATTATATTTCCATAGCATTTTACAGCTTCCAGAGTGATTACCTATTTTACCTTGTTGGAATGATCTTTTGAAGACATTAGTAGTATTATACCTATTTTAAATATGGATGAACTGGTGTTTAGAAAGGTGATATAAAATATATATCACATCTCTGATGCCTAACTTCCAACCATTTTTCATTGTTCTTAGAATAAATTCAAGCCCCTTACCAGAGACTAATTCCTGCATGATCTGACCCCCTACTTGCTGTCTAGCTTCATCCCACACTATGCCTTGTATATACTCCCTGTCTTATTCCAGGATACAGTGCTCCAAGATATAGTGTCATCTTCCAGTTCCTCAAAAGCTCTCTGTCTTTCAGGACTCTGAGTCTTAACACATGCTCTTCCTCTGCCTGGAGGAATACATACATAACAGACACACAAATAGTTTTAAGTTTTGTATTAGCCACATAAAAGTAAAAAGCAGCAGTGAAATTAATTTGAACAATGCACTTTAACCCAAATATTAAAATACTTCACCATGCAATGAATAAAATATTATGAAATTGATTTATTTTTTTCATACAAAGTAATTGAAACTTGATGTGTGTTTTACACTTATAGCCCATGTTAATTTGGACTAGCCAGATTTCATAGTGTTCAAAGAGGAATATGTGAGTAGTAGCTACCATATTGGACAATAAAAGTTAAAAGTATTTTTTGACAAAGTTTATATTGGACTAAATGTTTGTTGTTGTTTTTTCCTGGACACCAGGATATGGGACTTCAAGGGAAGACTAGAGCAAACATAGAACAAATAAAATAAATTACTTTATATCTGCTTATCTGTGTGACCATGTGATTTAATGTTTCAAACCCATGCTTATAAATCACTTAAAATAATGGCTGGGACAAAATTAGAACTCAAAGAGTGTGAACTATGTTTACTATCATCATTTATTTTTAATCCCCACCTGAGGATTTGCTTAGAGGGGGAGGGAAAAAGAGAAACTTTGATCAGTTACCTTCCACACGCAATGACTGGGGATCAAACCCACAACCCAGGTATCTGTCCTGACTGGGATTCTAACCAGCACAAGATGATGCTCAAACAACTGACCACTCCATACGGGATTCTATTATCAATATTTTTAATAGCAGGGAAAGAATGAGGGCTCATGGCTCCTGACTTCTAGCCAAATGCCCTTTCCAGAATCCTGGGGGTTCTCCCATATTAACAATGCATTGATGCTGAGTACTGTGCCATGGGTAGCCAGCAGCAGCATGAAAATATGCATGCTGGATTCTGGTGCTGTAAGGTCTAAGTCACTTCAAATCACCTGTTTGCAGGACAAAGTACTGAAAAACAAAACAATTTTAATTCCCTGGCTTGACCTTTAAGTTCATGCATGGTGCCTCCTCTATGCAGCCAAGGCTCTTATTAAAGACACAGGGTCCTGCTTGTGAACAGAAGCACTGAATGCCTATCAAAGATGGAAGTCAGTGCTGGGAAACCCTGGTTTTATGTGAATGTACTCCCATCAATGAGTGAGTTAATGATGCCACACTTGAGCTACATTCCCACTAATGAATCAACTGAAATACTTCATAACATGCTCAGAACTGACAATTGGAAAAAAGAAGCATTTTCTAAAAGCAAGAACATCTTGAGGACAGCTAGAGTAACCAAATCAAAGCCAATGATTACAAAGAAGGGAGAGGATAATACTGAATGGTAAAGGCCTAATTAAGTCTATTTTGTAGACATAAATCCCCAAGATACATTTGTTTTCCTACTCACTAAATATTTTTAAAGGTTACCTAGTCTCTCAGGAAACTGGCCCTCATATTAATAATTCACTGAAATGCAGGAGTAGACACAGATGCTATGACCACTGGTGTGAGAGAATCATTGGTAGTGAACACAGGATCTTCCTTCACACCCTCTCCACAAGATAATAAGCAAAATCTGCATTTTTTCACTCTGGGCAGCAAACATGTAAGGGATTGGGTGTGTGGTGGATCATAGAGCTGTTATCAGCAGTTGAAAATGGTGACTTTATTTATCCCTTTATCACATTGCAGTTGCTTGTCTACTATGAGCAAGGTACTATGATAGATTCTGAGGCTAGGAAACAAATATTGTCCTGCATCCACTTTTTAATATATATTTTTATTGATTTCAGAGAGGAAAGGATAGGGAGAGAGAGATAGAAACATCTATGATGAGAATCATCGATAGGCTGCCTCCTGCACACCCCACACTAGGGATTGAGCCACAACTTGGGCATGTGCCCTTGACCAGAATTGAACCGGTGGCCCTTCAGTCCACAGGCCAATGCTCTATCCACTGAACCAAACCAGATAGCTGTCTGCCTCCATTTAACTTACAGTAACATGGAGAGGGAAATAACATTTATCAAATACAGCATCCTCAAATAACATTTCATTCAACATCGATTTGTTATATTAATGAGATGCTTGAGATGCCATAGGAAATTAACTCTTATTTATATCAGCCTATGATGAAATTGTTTTTACTATATGTTTTTTTGCTTAAAGTCTCAGAATCTATCAATGATGTTGAGTACTTACTGCAAGTACATAATAAATAACCTTAATAACTTAGATAGATGAAACACTTTGTTCCAAGACCTGTGATAAGCCCTTCAAATACACTACCTTCATTAATATTCCCACTGAAAATTAACATCAAATTACAACTAAGGTGAGTGCTATATAGGAGAGAATCATGGTTATGATAGTACATAATAAGAGACTTTAACCAATTTGAGAGAACAGTGAGGAAATGGCAGTGAGCAGTAGCATTCTGGTGAACAATTAGCTTTCCAGAGGGAAAAGTGTGATGAGTAGTGTTTGCCCATTTCCATGGTATAAATATTCCCACCATGTCTTCTTGAAGCTTCCATTGTGATGTCACTATAGGGGAACTGAGAACAGAGGTACACAATCGGCCCTCAATATGAACAGATGCAATCTAGCATTAGCATATCTCCACAATAAGCTACATTTAGAGAAGACAGGCAACCAGTTGAATGGCTCCCTTCACCAGTGGGTATTTACATCCATTGTCTGACACAGGTGGAGATGGGGCTATTCTTAGAAATATGGTAAGGAATCCAGCTAGGCATAAAAGCACGCTGAGAATCTACCTGTAGAATGAGTAATGCCCTGTCTATACAAATAAACTATAAATTTTATAAGCAATCTTATGACTAATCACATAACACATTAAAGTTCTGATAAGCTCATTCTAGACTTTGTTCATAGAGTACATTATTAATGAAGAAAATATAACTTATCTAATCCTGGAAATGAGACATTGATGCTGGGTCTAGAAAATGAGTACATTTTCTCAGTCATGAAAGGGAGATAAGGTCATTCCAAAGGAGAATCCCATGTATAGCTGATTCAGACAGGCCAGAGGTGTGGGGAGGTAAAATACAATCTTCTCAGGAAGACAGTGAGGTGAGGGCAGTGAACTGGGACTGGAAATGAGAGTTCAATGCATTGTGTGGATAGTGTAGCCACCCCCATGTTCTATCTGCCTTTCCCTGAAGAGCTTTTTTCCCCATAGTAGCATGAGAAGACTTCCCTTTTAGAAGTATCTTTTTTGTGTTAATATGGAAGATGGCTGCAGAAGTAAAAATCTCAGGACAGGAAGATCAGTTAATGCGCTATGAGAATAGTTTGGAAACAGATGATTAGGACACAGCCAGTGGAGATGCCAAAGGGAGGCCCGGATGAAAGCAGTTCCCACCCATTGTTCCTGCACACAGATGGGTACTCCTGGTGAATTCTCTCCAGACCATTTGATGACACAAAGATGATAGATATGGAAAAAAAAATATGCCAATGTCCTACCGACAAAAACTGGCAAAACAAATAATAAATCTATCCACTTTTCTTTGCCTTTGGGTCACTGTCTATAAACACACATTGTAATTAAGATTATATTTACAATTATCACCAAAAATCAGTTGGAGGAATCTATGTTTTGTTTCACTTACTTATGCCAGAGAACTTCGGCTTAAGGCCTTTGGTTTAGTTTAGAGAATAACGGGAGGAAAAAAATCTGTTTACAAATGAAAGATTTAGAACAGAAACTTTTTGTGGTGAGTTTAAGCTAAGTAATGCTTGGTTTCCTCATTTTTAAAATTTTAGAATTAGTTTTCTTAACATTTGGGATTTAAATCTGTGTGTGACAGCAAGAAATAAAATCAAAGAGTGGAATACATTAAAATAGCTGAGTTCCTGATTGATTTCTGTATTCAAGTTTTGCATAATATTTAGCACCCTTAGACAACATCAAGCCTTAGTAAGACAGAATTCTTAAAGGAATATGCTTATATTATTTTGTCCTCTCCAGGCCCAATGACTCACTTCTTTCTTTATACCCATATCTTTTAGACCTGTTGATCCAACAGTCTCTATAATGTACCCCATGGAGCTCCCAAGAATTTGTAAAGGAGACTATTCATTCAACAAGCATTTAATAAGCACCTACTATTGTCAGACACTAATTTAGAAGCTGGGTGAACAACATGGACAATTCATGTCCTGCCCTAAAAGGGAAAGGGGTGGGTTCCCAGGGCTCTAATTGTTAACTGTCCATTGTCAGATTTACTTTGGGAGTTAGTGGTCTGTTATAGATCTCCTTTAAAAACATGAGCCAAGACTACTTGGAAATAATTGGTTTATGCTAAACTTATACCTTAAGATTGAAAATCTATGGTCCAAATAAAGCATCCAGATGGCCTCAGGTTGCATCCAGCTAGTGGCAGAGCCAGGACTAGAATCCAGAGCTGCGGGTTTCCAAGTGATTGCTGTTCTCTCCCACATTGTGTTTCTGCTCTCTCTTCCCTTGGCAGACTGGCTAGTGGAAGCTCACAGATTTGGAGGAGTCTTAGTCTGAATTCATGATAAATTTTCCTGGCCTTGGTTTCCTCATTCATAATATGAGGATACATGTGGTTTGGTAAATCAGATCAGCCGAAGTATTTTGTACACAATCTGTAAACTATAAAATACTCTACAGATGTTACCAATTATAGTCTGAGACCTTATGTCTGTACTGATACTCATCAAAGCAAAAGATTGAAGGATGGAATAATAAAAGCAAACTTAGAGGAAGATAATATATACCAATTAGTCAAATTGTTATAGTTGAAGCATAAAAATTAAAAATATCTGGGTTGCTTCCTGGTCTTTCTTCTTCCTGTGTGATGTAAACTGAGAAGGGTCCTACCTGCACTGTTTCAGGTGTGAACTCTAGAGAATTAGACTTGAGTGCTTTAAGTTCTCCAAGTCTCCGCTGCTTCAACTATAAAACTGAGATGAAGCTACTGAACCTACTTCATTGGGCTGCTCTTTGACATGGTGCTTTTAAAGCATCTAGTACAATGTCTAGGACATAGTAGGTGCTCAATAATAATCACATGTTATTTTGAATTCTAAAATATTGACAATAATTCTTACTGCATGGGCTAGTCATTAGAATTAAATAAATGAAGGTTAATTGCATGTCCAATGAGTGACTGATATAGATAAAACATGGAAAATATGTTCTTTGCCTTCCTCTTTCCTGACGTGTAAAACCAATTGCAAGAACAGTGTTTGCTGTAAGGGGCATGTCATAATCTATTCTTCTCAGCCCATGGCCCCAAAATTTTAGTGCATGCCATAATCGTCTTGAGATTTACGGGAGAAAATAAAAGCATCACCCTTGGTCCCAGCTCCTGGGGAGAGGGAACCCAAAAATCTGACTTCTCACAGATTATCTCAATACAAATAACACAAATAATAAGTTAAAATATCCTGAATGGTCTGAGCCCTTGTTACTCAAAGTGTAATCCTTGTTCCAACAGAAACAGCAGCACCCCCGGGGTTTGCTAGAAACACAGAATCTTGGCAAGATCCCCAGATAAATTCCATGTATGACCCTCGCTGAGAAGTTAGGTGACTAATGCTCCTATGGATCTCTTAGCTTCTTTCTTCCAATATAATACTTTTGTTATATATTACCATAATGGTCAGGTTTCTAAGAGACTGGTAGAAAAACTGGGCATGTTAAAATATCTCAACATTTTTATAAAGTTATTGTCAGAGATTTTGTCCATTATATTTTTTCAATGTCTTTTGTTAAAAGACTACATGATAAGTTAATTTTAAAATTAGAATAATGCTTCTAAAATCACTATCTCCTGATAATTTAACTTTTATCTAACAAGAAATGGGAGCAAAAAATAATTAGGATTTTTTTTTCCATTGGCTGTTATCTCAAAATTAAATTTGATATTCAAGGACAGTAATTCTACTAGTCTAGGTTTTGGATGTGTTAATCATTCTCTCCACTAGCATAGTTCCAGCATTTCTGTTGCTCTTTTAAAGATTTTTTAAAACAGGTATAATTTATGTATTATAAAGTGAACCACCCTCTTCGCATATGCACCTTTGTAGACACCACCCAAATAAGACATAGACTATTTCCATTTTCATGTTCCTGTAAGCTTACCTTACACCCCTTCCCAATCAATAGTTCCTAACTTCAAATTCATCATTCTGATTTCTTCACATAGATTCGTTTTGGCTACTTTTGAACTGAATATAAATTAAATCACAGAGTATAGAATCATCTGTGTCTGGCTTCTCTTATTTAATACAATGTCTTTAAAACCTAGTTGTATTATTGTGTTTATCAGAGTTTGTCTTTTGTATTGCTGTATAGTATTTCATTGTATCACAATTTTTTTTATCCATGTTTCTGTTGCTGGGCATATGATTTTTTTTCTATTTTGATAATATTATAAATCATATGTGTATAATTATTTGGGTACATATGTGCATTTATTTTTATTGGATAATGAATTACCCTTTTAATAGTCTTCTATGTATGCATAAATCCTTTCTGGATATAGGTGGGGTATACATGAAGATTGTAAGGAAAGAAAACAAAAGATAAGAAGGAAGATGCATAAGAGAAAAAAAGGAATAAAGACAAAAATATAATAGCATTTAAGGATTAGAGGTGTGCTATCATGCAGTGGTCGGCAAACTACGGCTCCACAAACTGCAGCTCGCGAGCCACATGTGGCTCTTTGGCCCCTTGAGTGTGGCTCTTCCATAAAATACCTCGTGTGGGTGCGCACGTACAGTGCGATTGAATCTTCGTGGCCCATGCGCAGAAGTTGGGATTTTGTGGAAGAGCCAGTATTTGGTGGAAGAGCCGGTATTTTGTGGAAGAGCCAGTATTTGGTGGAAGAGCCGGTATTTTGTGGAAGAGCCAGTATTTGGTGGAAGAGCCGGTATTTTATGGAAGAGCCACACTCAAGGGGCCAAAGAGCCGCATGTGGCTTGCAAGCCGCGGTTTGCCGACCACAGGATAGGGGAAAGTGCTGGTTAAGCAGTCTGGAACCCTGGAATTTTTCTACTTTAGGCAAGTCACTTTTTTCTGGAGTTTAACTGATTATTCATCCAACAGTTGATTGGTTGATTAGATGTCCTCAGTGGTTCTCTCTACCTTGATAATCTAGGAATTTTTAAAGTGAATTACCTACCTGTTTGAAAAGGAAACACATTAAAGAGTTTTTTGTGATTAATACATTGTAGGGGAGGGCCTTCTAGAACTTTTCCTTCAAATGTTAAAGATTTTGATGCCAGGACTATCAACCTCTCCTCCTTCTTGAATTCCTCTCTCAGAATGAGGCACTGCTGACCTCACTCACCAAAGTCCATGGAGTCATTGGGATCCACTTACTGGTGGGTAAGGTTGTCTATGCCTTCCTATGGGACAGAAACCCAGGTGGCCCCATCTCTTTCTCATCCTGTTTCCTGGTGCAATAAACTCTCCTGAGCTCTGAGGCTGAGGTCCACCCCCTTTGCTTAGTTGGATGAATAAGTTCAGGGAACTTTGTGCCTATTTACATCTTCCTTCCCCTATGGGTGTTCTTTAGCCCAGGAGTTCTAAAATTTAAATTTGGGGAGGCAAGACACATCATTTCATCCCTAAGTTATCAAACCCTACTTTAAAGTTATCAGAGAACTGTATATTAGTAGTACTTAATTCTTGGTTACTAACAAAACATTTTTCTTCCAGTTGAGGTTCCCCCACCCCTCTTATGTGTGGCACTCTCTTAATAAAGAACCCCAGAAGAGAAAAGGCTTTCAGAGAGAGGCTATTGAAAGATCACAGAAATTCTACATGCAGAGTGATCAAAGGTTGTGACAGGAGAGGTGAGTTGTTAAAACGAGGAGGTGTGGGGAGAATCCTGGCGTTGATCCTGGCTGCCAAGGAACCAAGCTCTGTGTGCACTCCGACATCAAACCCCACAGCCTCAGATCATGAGGGCTGCTTGGATTATAACACCAATGGAAATCAGGTGTTAAGGAGAGGCAGGGGCTCTGGGAACCACATTCCATCTCCAGACTCACCAGCAGGAGGACCAGATCATGTCATGTAGTGCTGGCCCCACCTGAGCTTTTCTCTCTATAGAACACATTTATCTGTCCCTGACAGCTTTTTATTATTAGAAGAATTTATGTACCCACTCCAGATGGGATAAAAAAGACATTTAAAGTGATTAAGTCACCTGTCCTAGCACACACAGCTAGTAAATGGTGAAATCAACATTAGGCTGTCTGACTGCAAAGCCTGTGACATCTCTGTCATGAGCAGCTGGCTCCATCTATCATTCTACAGATGAAGACACTATAGTCCAGGAGGCCTAAGTGAGATGTCAGAGTCAGGAGGAGAATTGGGAACTCCTGACTCACTATAGGATCAGCACCAGTCCTTCTGCCTCATCTTGTTAATGCCAAAGCAAAGTCCCTGTGCTTTCCAAGACATGTTCTGAAATGTCATGAAGGGATTGTTTTGACATCTCTCTTTTAAGGACTCAGGTACTAGAGTCACATTGTCTGGATTGGAAGCATAACTCTGCCATTTGGGGTGTCACATTAGTTTTTCGGTTCTTTAGGGTCTTCATCTATAAAATGGGGAAAATAGCAGTACCTTCTTATCCACTGCTAGGAATACTAAATTAAATAATCCACTTAGTTAGATTACCATAATATTGGGCATATAATCGCCACACCAGTAGTAGTGGTCGATACTGAGTATTGCTGTTCTATTTCTGACTCATAAGCAGGCAAGGTGACTCAAAGGATTGGGGGGGGGGGGGGGGAGGGTGAAGACTTGTCCCATGACCTCTTGGGTCAGTGCAGATAATCTTTCCTGGGGACTCAGATAAGATCAGAGCAAAGACCTAGTCCATCTTAATCTCATAATTGTCCACAGGTTAATTCATTGCAATGTGCCAGGATCTGAGCTGGCTCCCCAGACTCCATAGATGAAGAACACAGAGTTCCTCTCTCGCAGCTTAGCCAGAAACTACATCATAAGAAGATGTACTTCTGGTTGTTACCGTAGTTTGAGGGAGAGGAGAAGGAGCAAATGTGTAACAAAAATAACAGGAATTGGAAATAAAAATGAGAGAAAGAGAGAGAAAAACACAATGAAACAACATATATGGTATAATGCCATTTTTGCAAAATATCAATTTTTAAAAATTATAACAAAAATTATATTATATATAATTTTATTTATATTCTTATGGAATAAAATATATAATTATATAGTATATATTTATATGTGTTGAAAGCAAAATACATATAATACAATGTAAATATAATTATGCATTATATAAAAACTAGAGGCCCAGTGCACAAATTCGTGCATGGGTGGGGTCCCTCGGCATGGCCGGCGATCAAGGCCTATCGGGAGGGCTGCCCAACTGGGGGCAGGGACCCCAGGTTGGCTTGCTGACCCCCCCATTGGGGTCCAGGAGGAAGGGCCGTGGGAGGTTGGCTGGTTTGGGGGAAGGGCCATGGGAGATTGGTTGTGGGATCACACTGACCACCTGCATTGAACGCCTGCCTCCTGGTGGTCAGTGTGCATCATAGCAACTGATCAACACATTGTTCCAGTTGTTTGGTCATAACAGTCACTTAGGTTTTTATATATAGATATATTTCTTTTTTATATATACATATATATTATACATTTTTAGTTTTATGTATAATATGTGTTATAAATTCAGGTTCAAGCCAGAACAGAGATAGAAAAGGAGATAAGAAGTGGTTGGATGCTGATTATACTCTGAAAGAGAGCTAAGAGGACTTGCTGAAGGATTCGGTGCTCAGCCAGAAAGGCCCAAATTCACGCAACTGTGGCAAAGTCACAGTTCTGTGGTTTCATGATAGTTACCTTATAGTGACTATCCGATTAATGCCACTTAATGTATGTTACCAAAAAATAAATGTATCTACCCCAAACTAGATGTAGTATTTTTTGTATAATTGGATTTCTAATACTGATTTGTCATTTTTGGTCTGCACACAATCACCTCCTTGATGTTGGGGAGGTATGAAGCTTAGCAATTGGTTCAACCTGAGATGTTGGCTTAGTTTACTAAAAGGAAGCCGGCTGTTCAGAGGACGTGGTTGAGACAAGATGCTAAAATCTTGACTTATCTCCAGTTTCTAGTTTGTGTACATCTGGATGGTGAAGGCTGTGTGTATTCCATAGAGGACATGTGCGTAGCTGCAAGATTTTTGGGAGCTGAGCCAATGGAATGATGTCACTTTCATAAATGAAGATAGGGCAGAGCACAGGTAGAGTCATTGTTAAGGAGAACAATAGTAGTTCCCTGTTGGACATACTAAGTTTTAAGTATCTATGATATAGGCAAAGAGTGGTGATGAGTAGGCAGCACAATATTCATGTCTGAAATTCAGGTAGAGGTCCAGTCTGGAAGTATAAATTCAGGAGTCAGCAACTTAGAGATTTTTTTTTAAATATATTTTATTGATTTTTTACAGAGAGGAAGGGAGAGAGATAGAGAGTTAGAAACATCAATGAGAGAGAAACATCGATCAGCTGCCTCCTTCATATCTCCCACCGGGGATGTGCCAGCAACCCAGGTACATGCCCTTGACCGGAATCGAACCTGGGACCCTTCAGTCCGCAGGCCAACGCTCTATCCACTGAGCCAAACCGGTTCTGATGAGATTTTTTTAAAATATGTTTTTATTGATTTCAGAGAGAGTAAGGGAGAAGGAGAGAGAAATAGAAACATCAATGATGAGACCCATTGATCACTTGCCTCCTGCATGCCCTCTACTGGGGATCAAGCCAGCAACCTGGGTAGTGCCCTGACCAGAAATCCAGCCTTGATCTACTGGTTCATAGGTTGATGTTCAACCACTGAGAAACACCAGCCTGGCAAACTAAAGATTTTTAGTGGCTCAGAATTAAATGATATGACCAAGAGAATAATGGGCCAGAGAAGAGGTCCAAAAACTAAGCCCTGGATAAAAATAGACACAAGTTATATTATATATTCATGACATATTAGTTTAGAAAGTAAGTTTTAAAATGGTATGTATTGTATGATTCTATTTGGTTTAAAATAAATCTAATAAAACCTTACATTATCTCTCTATATAAAAGCCTAAGCGACTGTTATGACTGAACTACTGGAATGACCAGTCCACCAGTGTCTCTGACTCACACTGACCACCAGGGGAGAGATGCTCAAAGCAGGAGCTGCCCCCTGGTGGTCAGTGCACTCCCACAGCCAACCTCCCGGGGCCCTTCCGCCTGACCAGCCAGCCCCCATCGGCCCCTGGTACTAAAGCTACTATAGACAACCTGCCTGTGGGTCAGGGTTTCTTACGTAGCAGAACAGCTCCCTCACTGCAAATCTATTAAAAGTCAGCCCTTGACACAAGGATTTGTCTCACTCCCATCTTCTCCCTTCCCTTGGGCTACCACCCACCTGTCACAGTGGCGGAGGTGAGGGAAGGAGAAGGGAGGAGGTGGGGAGCCATGCAGTGGTGTGGCACTGAAGGTGGTGTTGATGTCCGTTCCTTCCACACCCGTCCTGGCAACTGTTGTCTCCTCTCCCGGCCCCACTGGGGCCTTCAGGCCCCAGGCTGGGATGGGGAACTGGGGGTGGGTGGCAGTGGACTCGGCCCCTTTCCCAGGTGGCCCAAGGGCTGGCACCCTCCTCAGGGCCAGTGGCCAACCTCCCGCGGTCCCTCCCCTGGCCAGCCAATCTCCCACTGTCTTTCCCCCCGCCCCCCGCACAAATTTGTGAACCAGGCCTCTAGTTTTATATAATATGTATCAGAACAAGGGTGAAAATATAGCTTATTAACATTGGCTCCTTCAGTGGTCTGGAAACAGGTGTCGCTGTAGAGGGATCATTAGCTATACCTTTATACATCTTCAGGTGTTTTTGTTTTTTTAATTTCTACTTGTTATAACAGGCAATACTTACAATTTTTATAAAATCTAAATAGAGAACGAACATTAAGTTTTCACCCCACCAAAACAGTAATTTTGGATCTCTGTCTATGTGGGAGGAATAATAACACCGGTTCTCTGCAAAGCCCTGTGCAAACATTCAGGCCGAATTGGAAGGATAGAGAGGCCTCTTTCCGCTCTGCAATTATGCATCTTATCAGAGGTGCTGAGGAAGGTAGCTGGCATCTGAAAGTTTGCCTTGAGCAAGAGCTCAGCTCCAGGAAAAAGCTCAGCTAACCATCTGCAGCTACAGGTAAGGGAGCTGGAGGAGAACAGATCCTTCCTAGAACTTGGAGATGAAAACTGGGGGAAGCACATCCATATTGACAGGAAGGTTCAAATGAAAAGCTTAAGAGGGAAGAAGCAGCAAGAGAAGGCGCCACATGCTGGATTGAAACTGGAGGGAGGTTGTACATTTCCAATGGTTTTGGGAGCAATTACAGATGTCAGCTCTACAGGATATTGGGTAAATATCCAGGATATTGGAATATCCATAGGCTCTGAAACACACTGACTTTATTCCAACTGCAGCTCTGCCAATTCATCATCTCACCCAGAGCCAGGTATCCTACCCCTCTGTATCTCAGTCTCTTCAGATAAAAATTGTGTGGTGGTGGTGATGATGATGATGATAGTAGCAAGAGTAATAACAATAATAAGTCTTGCTTCATAGGGGTGTTTGATTAAATAAGGTAATTCCTATATAATATTTAACTCAATATTATACCAAACATATCATATTTTCCATTTGTTATTATTAATCTCCACAAATTAATTTGGTTGATGTTGAGGGTTGAATCAGGTTTTACAAAGATATATTTTCATGGGCTAATATCTGGCATATCTGAACTTGACTTTATTTAGAAATAGGGTCTTTGATGATGTGATCATGTTAAGAGGAAGATGAAGTCATACTGGATTAGGATGGGTTCTAATCAAATGACTGGTAAGAAGAGAACAATTTGGACACAGACACACAGGAAGGATATCATGGGACGATGGAGAGTTTGGGGTGATGCGGCTACAAGTCAGAGAACACCAGGGATTGCTGGCAACTGGCAGAAGCATGGAGAAAGTCATGGGCCAGACTCTCCCTCAGAGCCTCTAGAACAGGGGTGGGCAAACTTTTTGACTCGAGGGCCACAATGGGTTCTTAAACTGGACCAGAGGGCCGGAACAAAAGCATGGATGGAGTGTTTGTGTGAACTAATATAAATTCAAAGTAAACATCATTACATAAAAGGGTACGGTCTTTTTTTTTTTTAGTTTTATTCATTTCAAACAGGCCGGATCCAGCCCGCGGGCCGTACTTTGCCCACGGCTGCTCTAGCAGGATTCAACCCTGTCGATGCTTTGATTCCAGAATTCTAGCCTCCAGAACCATAAGACAACCCACTTCTATTGTTTAAGCCTCAAAATTTGTAACAATGTGCAAAGGCAGCTATAAGAAATTAATATAATTAAAGACATGTCAGCAATTGGTGAATTTGACTAGCAATAGGCACACCACCACAGAAAACACTTTGGTCTGAGGATTGATTAGTCTTATGAATTTGGACCTATTGATTACCAACATAAAAAACATAGTAGCCATTATTCTTTCTTCTTATTATATAGGGTTGTAATATAATTTAAAGAGGTTACCAATTAAGAGATTAATAATTATATATCGGCATATATATAATGCAAAATTGTTAGAATAGTGAATGGTACATAGTTACCATTGGAATGATGTCGCTCACATAAATGAAGTTATGTGAGTGACATTATTAGATTGTTATCTAATATTTTTGTTACATTTTCTAAGAAAATGGGCCTTTGGTATTAATATTTTTAAATGGTCATGCAGGGACCCCAAGCAGGACCTGTTCTAAGTTAGCATTCAAGTTCAGTCCATTAGGTTACACAGACATTTATTCAATGCCTCTAACGTCTGAAGAGTTTGTGCCCCAGGTGGGACTGTGGCTGTCTCTCTCCTCCTTGATCTATTATGAAATCCATAAGTATTACATCCCACTGAATAGAAGGGATGTAATTCATATTAATATATAATTTTTAATCTCTTAATTATTAATCTCTTTAAAATACATTATAACTCTATATAACAGGAAGAAAGAATAATGGCTACTATGTTTTTTTTGTGTGTTTTTTAATCCCAGAGAAAAAGTATCTTGTTAAAAAACCTTGAAAAGAAGCGAAGGACTTGTATACATGCATATAAGCATAACCAATGGACATAAGACACTGGGGGGTAGGGGAGGCCAGGGAATTGTCAAGGGCGGGAAAAAAAAAGGACACATATGTAATACCCTTTGTAATACTTTAAGCAATAAAACAATTAAAAATAAAAACCTCAAAAAGTATACAATACATACAACAAATTCAGACTATGAAAAATGCCTGTTCTCTTACTATGGTATAAAGTTGTTGGGAAGTAGTTGCCAAGTTATGGATTATAATTCCCAATCTCCTTGCATTTAGTCTATGTGGGGCCCTGTTAATCGTTTTTAACAAACTAAATATGATCAGAGGTGATATGTGTCAATCCCAGGCCAAAGCATTCAGGGGTGGGGAACATCAGGCCCATGGGACATAAGGCCCAAAAAATGATCTGGTCCTGCCAAGGCATTAGGGGTGAGTTAATTAAATGTTTAACCAAATATAGTAGGCCAATTCTTAAGTTGATAAATTTGTATGGCCTGCTAATGGTATTTTAAATATCCAAATGGCCCTTAGCAGTAAAAAAGGTCTGCCACCCCTGAATAGCAAACTTTCACTATGTCCTCTCTT
>NW_006299715.1:2748248-2752340 GCF_000327345.1 Myotis davidii
ATAGGGGCCTGCATCCCTGAGTATTCATTGGAGAGAAAGCACCCATGATGGCTGCCTCAATAGGAATGTCAACACTATATATATATATATATATATACTAAGGAACCATCCAACTGTCTGACCAGCCAGTAGGTATGACATGCACTGACCATCAGGAGGGAGGAGCTGCTGAGCTGTGGTGACTTGGCAGCAGCAGTTTTTGGGTGACACACCCTGGAACCAGAGAGGAGGGAGCCTGATTCCAGGATGCGTCATTTGAGAGCCACCCTCTCGCAATCCAGGATCCCTCAAGGGATGTCAGAGAGCCGATTTTGGTCTTATCCCTGCAGGCCAGGCCGAGAGACCCCATCTGCCAGAGGGACCCTGCTCACTCCACAGATGCCCTTTGAGCCGAGGCACCACCCCAGGTGCAGCCTGGGGAGGTATCACGGGAGGTTGGCTCCAGGGCATGTCCAGCCCATCTCACCCAGTCTTGCCCCTCTGGCCACCTTCTAGTTAATTTCCTTTCAATGTGCACAAATTTGTGCACCGGGCCACTAGTCTATATGCAACTTAAAAGCAGGTAGCATTTAACCTACCCTGCTTATCATTATTGTTACCATTGAAGTTATTACTATATAGCTTTTCACTTTGAAGAGAAAAGAATGGAAACTTCAAAACTCTAATTACATGGAAGCCATCCCAACCAAAGAGAATTTACTGCCTAAAAACTGATGGCAATGTTTCTCATGTCTAAAGTTTAATCAAGAGAAAAATATTTCTTGATGCATTTGTTCACTTTCTTTCCAGTCTCCTTCTAAACAACAAAGTTAGAAGCCTATTTTCCCTAAAGTTTTTGGAAAAGACACTTCTGTTGAAGATTTCTAGCTTTCAGATTGTGACTCCCAGCTGTAGACAAAGGTGTCAGCTAGACCTGGCTGATCAAAGTCACCCATATTTCATATCTGGGCAACTAATCAGATATAAACAATTTGGGTCATGTCCACATCACTGAGTGGCTAAGGAGATGAAAAACTCATTCCTGTCAGATCACAATATAAATTTATAACTTTGTAATGTTCTCTGGAAGGAGAGAAACAAGGTCACCCATAGTGGGAGACTGGGAGAGGTAGGGAAATAGGACACAAAAATTCTACTTTGGCCAGCACGTAATTTAAAAACCATTTTCCCTGCAAAAGGCTGAAATGTAATCAGCAATCTGTTTGTTCAGTCTTAAACTCTGGTTCTCTTGATTCTCATAATTGTATATCATAGCTGATGCCCTGGAAGGAGGGTGAACCTTAGTATATAGATGGAACCAGGTAGAAATGCCAATTCTCAAACTGTCCAGTTGTATGAATCAGGGGAGTCATGCTTTCTGAGCCTCTGTTTTCTCATCTGGGAAGTAGTGTATTATTATCCACCTCACAGAGTCATTTTGAAGCAAAGTTATTAATTAAGGATCTGGCATAAAGTAGATCATCTTCCTTCTCATTTATTTATTTATGTAACACAAAATAGCTTTGTATTTTGTGTCAAGCATTTTTCAGGCACTGTTCCTAGCACTGGGATTGAGATATGAACACTCATGCACCACACATACCTTCTTGTTGGCTACATATGGATGTGGATCTATTTGCATAGAAACACAGATCCATAATTCTCAATCAGGGTAATTTTATCCCTAATAGGACATTTAAAAATATAATACTAGGGGAAGATGCTACTGGTATCTAGTGTGTACCAGTAAAGACTAGGGATTCTGCTAAACTTGCTATGATGCACAGGACAACCTCATCAAAGCAAAGAATTATTCAGCCCAAAATGCCAATAACATGTTAAGAAATACTGATATAGGGACACACGTGTGTGTTTGCATATGTGTGTGTGTTTAAAAAAAAAACAATGAAGAGTACAGAATGGAAAGTAGTAGAGTGTTCTAGAGTTCTAATTAAAGAGACAAACTCCAAATAAAATAAAAGCTCTCTCTTTGTAATTTCTGAGAAGAATTTTCCAAAGAGAGGAACTAGGACTTATAACCGACCACCAGCTTAAATCCTTAAAAAACTTGACTCCAATATTAAGTGTCAATTCAAAGTCAGATATTAATTAGGATCTAAACTTTAAAGCTTTTTTTCACTTTCTTATTTTCTCATATTGTGAGTTTTGATGAGAAAGACAAAGTTTTTGAAGTTTAATGGACTTAGTGCTTTATCCTTAATGTCTTGTAGCCCTGGTTTCTTGGCCTGTAAAATAGGATCGGTAATAGAAAATACATAAAATAAAGTTGTTTTGCACACTAAGTGGAATAGACTATTTAAAACTCCTATATCAGCTCTGACACACAGTAGGAATTCAATAAACAACCATCTTCTGCCTACCCAATTGTCTTGGGCACAGGAGTGAAGAGAGGGATGATCCAATGAATACCCCTTGGTTTTTGTTTTCTTTGTTTGTTTGTTCCTAATTCTGTTAATTATCATTAGTAAGTCATAGGCTAAAAATCTCAGAATCATTGTTGATGTTTTTCTTTCCCTCTCCTTTAGCATTCTCCTCCTGAATGAGTCCCAAAGTCTTACAGATTCAGTCTTTTTGGTAGAAGTGGATAAGTGGTGTTTAATAGGTTAGGAGCTGACCAAGGGAGCTGTCCAGCAAATAATTGGAAATTCAGGCCAGAATATACAGGAGAAGCTGATTCCTTTGTTGGCATTAGGAGAGTCATCCACTTTGTAGAAATGCCTCAGTGGAACAGATCTTCAAGGAAGAGCACAGTTGATTGAAACTTATGGAAGATTTTCATATAAAGGGAAACACCTATCAAGTTGGTAGGATGACCAAGAAAAAGAAGTTGCAAAAGCCTAAAGAAAAATGAGGGGGTTCAGAAAAATCAGATGTGCTGGAGGAGGAGGACCAAATGAATTTTGTAATTGAAAGTGTACTGTCAAGTTACCAGTTAACCAATTTAGTGGAGCTGCATGAATGGAATCATTATCCCAAGGGGATCCATTGGAACATAAAGATATTGAGGTAATTTGTATAGGACATTTTCAAGATGCTCGGAGCAAAGGTAAGTAGAGGGATAGGATGACATCTTGAACAGGAAGAGGGGAGGGTGACCTAGTGCAGAAGTAAAGTATTATTTTTGGCAAATAGTGGAGGAAGAGCAGTAGAATGGAAGCCATGTGAAGACACAGGATATTTATGAAGCATATCAAATATAACTCCTACTATATTTTAGCAATTTTCCAATGAGGCAGGGGGTGAAGATGGTCACTATGAGTGAATAGGTAAATAGTTTGAATGACAATTAGAAAGGTTTGAAACTGTTGCTTTGGAAACATGTCAGATATTTTTAGATAAATCGAAATATATTAAATTGTGGGCAGACCCTTACTGAGGTTAAATGGAATCAGATTTTCATGAACTTTTCCATACGCTTGTGTGGCTTTCTTCCAACAGTGGCTGGCATGGTGCAGAACAAAAGTCAATATACTGGACATTAGATGGCGTGCATCAGAATGTTGGAAGGATAAGAATGAAGAAGTAAAAAGTTAAAAGGAAAACTTCAGTAGGGCAGCTATGTATAGAATTAGTCTATGCATCAGTGTTCAGGTTGGCTGTGAAGATATGGGGAAAGAAAAAGAATAAGGAAAACATATTGTTGTATTCACTTATTCATAAAACATATACATCTACTATGTGCCAACGATCTTGCCACCCAAGGAGTTAAAGGACTATTGAGTGTTTTAGAAAACATCCAATTGCAAGGGAAAGAAAGTCACTGCAATGACCTCAAACTCAATAGGGAATTTATTATAAGTACAAGGATATATCTCATAGAACCAAAGGGCATGGAGTAAAATTGCTCTTTAATAAGGACAGAAATGTGAATAGAAAAACTCTAAGGAAAAATAATAGAAAAGCTCTACCTTCTCAATTTCTACTTTTATTGAGTCCAATCATCTTATATCTTTGAGTCTTCTTCATCTGCAACCTGCTTTTACTGCTCTCTTATATCTTCCCACCCATGATATAGTGCCTCCCAGTTAAGAATTCAAACAATATAGATTAGAGTCACCATATACTGATACCAAAATCTAGGGAGAAACCATG
>NW_006299715.1:2755025-2755990 GCF_000327345.1 Myotis davidii
AGCAGGAGAAGGGAACTATGAGTTTGACACGTGTCATAGGCTAAAAACCACAAAAATGCTTTGCATTCACTATTCTGTACAGTTTTCCATAACAGTTATTTGAGATTGTCTCCAAGGCTCAGGAAGATTAAATATTTTGAATTAGTAAATAGCAGAATCCTCATTATTCTCAGTTAAAAGGTGGTGCTCTTATCTCAACATGTGCTACCTTCTCTGAAGAGAAAAACAAATGAGCAAACAAAATTAATTTCTGGCAATGTAAAAGATGGGGCGAATTAGGAGGCAGACACCTATTAAGAGGCTATTTTTATTACCAACACAAGCAGTGGTGACCATTAGAGCCTTAACTATAAGTTTGGCAGTGGACTGAAGACCAGGCCCAACCAAGGTGGTCTCTTACGGGCCTGGGTTGATAAGAAGTGAGGCATGGTATTGGAAAAACAGGGGAGACAAAGGGAAGGGAGGAGTCTAGGATGACTTCCAACCTTCCCATGTGGGCAGATAGTGATTCTGAGGGCTATAAAATGAGGATACAAGAGGAAGGGTTATTATAGGCAAGAAAATGTCCATGTGTGTGGATTTGTGGTCTTCCCTTTCTCTCTCCTCCCTTGCTCATAACCCTTTCCCCTCTTCCATGTCCCACTTTCACCCCTTCTCATAGACGAAGGTAAGGTCAATTCCTGGTAGAGAGATCATCTTGGGAAAAATAAAAATGGTAACAGAAAAAGAACCATGCTATCAGAATGCTGCTTACAATGTTGAGAAAAAAAAAATGGAAAATAGTTCAGTAGAAATGGAAAGGATGAGAGGAAAAAGAGAGAGGTCCACAGTAATTTGGTAGAGAAGAGGAAAGAGATGGCTGTTTTATAAAATAACAATCATCATTAACATTTACTGACCATTCATCTTGTGGCAGATATTGGTGTGTGTGTGTGTGTGTGTGTGTGTGTGTGTGTGTGTGTGTG
>NW_006299715.1:2756065-2775956 GCF_000327345.1 Myotis davidii
CCTGGCTCACCCAACTAAGTGTCTGCTTTCTCAGGTTCTTTGGAAGGTTCTACATTTGTTTGATTAAATTTATATCCTCATGAGAAATAATTACCCACTGTAACTGCTTTCATAGCATATCTAATCCCCCCTCCCGCCCCTTATTTTTATTAATTTCAGAGAGGAAGGGAGAGGGAGAGAGAGAGAGAGAGATCAATGATGAGAGAAAATCATTGATTGGCTGACTCCTGCATGCTCCCTACTGGGGACTGAGCCCGTAACCCAGGCATGTACCCCTGACCAGAATTGAACCCAGGACCCTTCAGTCTACAAGCTGACGTTCTATCCCCTGAGCCAAACCAGCTAGGGCGATCCAGGTGACATTTGAGAACATTGTAGTAGGCTAGAAAAAAATAACCATCTAAAATATATCCACATTCAAATCTTCAAGTTCCTGAAACCTGTGAAGGTTATTTTATCTGACAAGAACAGGCATTCACATATGTTATTAAATTAAATGTCTTGAGAAGGAGAATTTCTCCTGGATTATCTAGGTAGACCCTAAATGTAAACACATGTGTCCTTATCAGAGAAAGACAGAGAGATATTTCACTACACATATAGGAGAAGCCAATGTGATGTCAAAGCAGAGAGTGTTACAGACACTGGCTTTAGAGATTAAAGTGATGTGAGCACAAGCCAAGGAATGCTGGCTGCCACCAGAAGCTGGAAGAGGCAAAGAATGAGCTGGAGAGAACATGACCCAGTCAACACCTTGATTTGGGATATTGAGTTCATATTTCTGGCTTTCAGAACTATGAAAAAATATATTTCAGTTGATTTTAGCCACTAAGTTTGTAGTAACTTTGATAGCAGTCATAGGAAACTAATACAGACAGCAGAGTTAATTGGCCCAGTAAATAGCCAAGCCCTCTTACAACCAGGCACTCTGACTTGAGTGGCCTTGAACACCTCTGGTTGGTCTCTCCTGGTAATTGAACTTCTTTAAATGTTTGATAGAGAAAGAGAGGAAGAACCAGAATCCCTGTATGGCTTAATCCTTTAGCAGCAATACTACTCTGCCACTGATCTTGGGGGTTCCTGTTGATAAGCATTTCAGTAGGAAGGCAATGAAGTTGGTGAATTGTTAATCCAAAGCTCTAAGACCTGCCTTGGAATAACTTTGAACAGAGTCTCTGAGAGGCTGAGTGAATAATGCCTGTGGGGTCTGGAGCCTTCCCACTGGCTGGGCTTTAGACCTCCAACTAGCTCCCAGGGCAGACAATCCCCTGCCAGGACTGCTCTCCGTCTCACCTTCCACCCAAAGGAAGATGGAGCCTTGCCTTCACTGAGGGGAGGGGCTTCAACCCCCACCAGAAAGCCATTCACAGAGGAAAGTGCATTTCCTCTGAGCATTTCCTGGCCACTAAACACAACCATCCTACTGGAATGGGGGGTGAGGTAGGGGAAACATTTGGTAAAATATATATATATATATATTTCCTCATCCCCTCTCCTAAACTGAATTGTGGGCCTTCTTCACTAAATTTTTAGAATAAAAGTAAAAGCTTTACTAAAAAGTTTCGTATTTCCATGAAAAATCTGTCTCTGCAGGTTTGCAGTGTCTCAGTAGTGAGGGGCTGGTGGCTCTGTGTTCCTCAGTACCATGGACAGCCCCTCATCAGCCACCTGGTGCTGGGGATGGGGGTTGAAACCTGCCTGCTCACTTTTAGCCCTGTCTACCCTCCCTCACCTACACATATTTTGTTCAAGTCACAGGATCTCCTCAATTGTTCAGTACAGAACCCCCCTTCTTCCCCAAACAGTTTTCTCTGTGCCCTGTAGGAGACACACAACTCCCTGTCCAACTTGGCTTGACTTAGCCTTCCTCTCAGGGGTCACTCTGCTGTGAATTCCTCTGGGAAGAGCTCCTCCACCAACCTCCCACTATATCTCTGGATCCCAGACTCCTTGTTGTAGCCTGTAACACTGGACAGTATTATCACCTATTTCATTGTCTGTGAGTTCCACAGGCAAGGTGGTTACTTCACTTATATTATTTTATACAGAATCCTAGCACATCATAGGGATTCACTGGAGTTTGTCAATGATTGGATGAAAGTAAAAACAAATGAATGGCTGGCTTTGGCTTGTTTAGTGTGTGTGTGTGTGTGTGTGTGTGTGACCTCTTTGTTCCTAAGTGAAGGCTCTGGTGTGTAGCTAAGGCAGCCTCCTTCTACCTCCATCCTTCATAGGGCCTTGCCAGAACAAGTGCTGGACACTATTATCCATTGATTCCCATTGAAAATTAATCTTGATTAAAGATATAAAATGGTCCTTGTGATGTTAACCTGAGGGCTCTGAGTTCCAATAACCTGGAATCCATTTTCAAAACTATCACTCACAATTGTTCCCCAAAGTCCTTCAACATATTAAACTACTTGCTGTTTTCCCACAGAACATACAATTAAATATCTCTGTGTTTTTGTCTATTGTTGTTGTCTGTACTGGAAATTCCTCTTCTTTCCAACTAGAAAATGTTTCTGGTGCCCCTAGGCTCAGCTGAAATGCCCCTCCCTATTCATACTTCTGTTGGATTGTGCACCCACTTCTAACATAGTATATTCTACATTTAAAAAAATATTTTTATTGATTTCAGAGAGGAAGGGAGAGGGGGAGAGAGATAGAAACATCAATGATGAGAGAGACTCATTGATTGGTTGCATCCTGCACGCCCCCACTGGGGAACAAGCCCACAACCCAGCCATGTGCCCTGACTGGGAATCGAATCTAGGACCTCCTGGTCCATGGGACGACGCTCAATCCACTGAGCCACCACAGCAGGGCATACATTCTACATTTAAATCTATGTAGTTATTTAATTGTTAGCCATTGTGTGGTGTGAGATCCTTAAAAACTGAGCAGTTTCTTACTGAACTGTGTACCCTGGAACCTAGAGCTAATCCTGAGGCCTGGAGCATCAAAGTGGTCAATAAGAGTCTGAGAAAATACCCAAATTGACCAAGCCAGAGCCCAGAAGGTCACTCCTAATGTACACAGCTTAGATTATTTACTTTCAGAAGCATTTTCCAGAAAAAATTAGTTGACACACACAAAAGTCAAATAGCCCCAAGTCCAAAAATTTATAGTAAGTTGGTGGAGTACAAAAAACAAGTACCAAAGCCTCCAGATCTCAGCCTAATGCCTTTTCCCCTTGTCAGCTCTGAGAGGGTACAGCTTGGTCTTCCATCCACCTTCCTGTATATTGGGGCTCACCAGGGGCTGAGTGAAGGGCCTGGTTTCCCTAGAGACTACTTGTCTCAGTGCATGGGATGACTGCAGATAAACAAGATTAGCTCCTTCTCAATATTCTGAGCAATGCAAATGTGTTCCACTCACACACCAGTGACATCCATTGTCAGCCTCTGTGCCAATTAATGCCAATTAAATGCCAAAGCTCACTAACAGGTGTGCTGATTGCCTCTGCAAAATGAGTTACTAGAGCAACTCTCCAAGTGTCAAGTAGACAAGAAAGAATAGAAAGAACATTCTGTCCCCTGGCTCCCCTTCCACCACCCCCTCCTCCTCCTCTCTCCCTTAGCTTTTACATTTGATCCCTGATTCCAAGAATTAATTTTTCCCCTTAAAAGCAAAATCAGAATCATGCCACATGTATGCAAACTAAGCCATTATAATTTCTGATATTTAATCTCCCTCTTACCACCACCCCACCACAGGGCTGACCCTGAGGTCTTTCTGGAGCCCCCTCCCTGAAATCCAATCACCCCACTCATAGCCTTCTGAGTAATCTTTCTAAAAAGGAAAAAAGCTCTCAGTCTGTTATTTTCCTAGTCAAAAGCCTCCAGTGACTTCCATTGTCTGTTCAATCAAGTGCATATTCTTCAGTTGGGAATTCAAAATCTTCTGTCTTTTGGACCATGCTACTTTTACAAAATAATCTCCCACTGTACATTAGCCCACCAGGAACTTTCCACTCTATTTTCCATGCCTGCTCCCACCAGCAATGCCTTTTCCTACAACCTCAGTCCAGTGAAAGAACCATTCCTCCAGAGCCACCTCACAACAGAAACCTTTCAGAGCCCTTGAATGAGAACTACTGTCCCTTTTCCCAAAATCCCAAAGTTATCAGTGCAGAATGACTGGGTTTTGGGCATTTACTGCACATGTCAGACACACACAGATTGCCTTATTTGCATATCTTCATTTCACATTCACAAGAAGAGATATCATCATTCTCTTTTCACAGGTGGGGAAACTGAGTCTCTGAGGGATGAAGGGACTGGTCCAAAGTCACAGAGTTAATGAGAGACAGAACCTCACATTAAACCTAGATTGGGGGCAAGTCCAATGCACAGGCTCTTATCCTGCAGCATGTATTGACATCCTGAGTAGGATATTGCTAATAACCATGTACATGACAACGATTAATTTCTGTGGCTACCACTATTATCAAGTTCTAAATCCTGAAAGAACATGCCATTTCCACGTTTGTATGCCTGATACTCGAGGTGGAAACTCAAAAATAGACATTAACATTTTTGAAGCAATTCACTCTAGACTAGGAGGAACATGTCTGTCCCTCTACCCACTTTTCTTTAATGATGTTACAGGCATGCTGCATGACATTGTGGATTTAAATTCCCCCGTGTAGAGGCTTGGCTCTGTGTCTTATTTATATCTAAAGTCTAGGAGCCATAGAGGTTTTTACTTAATGCTTACAACCTGTAAAGTCAAATGGTATCACCCAGACTCATCAGAGTCCTGTATTTCCATCTTCTTTGTTTCTGCTGTCTGTTAGCCTAGGACTCACCCAGAGAAAATCTTCACCATCCCTGCTGTCTTCTGAAGTCTAGCTTCCTTCCCCCAAGTCTGTAATCACAGTGACAGCCCTGCTGCTCTCAGATGGGGCTGTGGAGAAGCCTGCCCAGACACAATTTTCATTTCAATGCTCAAACATGAGAAGCACTCACTGGCTGAGTAAATGAACCCACTGTTTTCTTGTTAAATCAAGCTCTGCTGAAGGAAAGCTGGAGAATAAAACTGGCAGAGGATTTGGGGAGAGGGGCAATGGGAAACCAAACTTTAAGAGCTGTTATTTTTTTCTTTTTAATTTTTTTTCATCTAAGCTTCCTTGGCTGAATAAATGAACTGTGTTTTCCGAAGATGCACTGAAAAAGGAGAATAGTGAGGCAGGCTTGTTTAATGATAAGGTCTGATGTCTATGATCAGTAATCTAATTTAAATTGCTAATTATACTGCTTCATCTAGCACCCACACCACTGCAGTAGTTTGGATTTCAATTCCAGGAGATGGTCACAAGCATCCATTTTCCCAATACACATGAAGTAGCTGTCATTTGGCCACCTCTGGGAAACTACAAAAGAAAAAATAAATTCTGGAAGATTTTCATAGTGGGCAGAGGGTATAGTATACCATCCTTGGGTCTCAGTGTCTTTTACAATTCTAATAGGTGAGTGGCTGGTAGAATATAGGTACTCAGTTCCTTGGCAAAGTAAAGTCTCTGTCTTTCTCTAAGAAAGATCTGCATCTTCAGATCGTTTTAAGAGGGCCCCACGTATATTTAGGAGAAAGGAAGGGGAGCAGGTGAGGAGAAGGGGAAAATGGCCAGACAGATCATGCCACTGGTCATTTTTTTACATGTGACCTCTGAGATTACCCAGGCTGAAATGCTGTGATTTTGAGAACACACACTTATTACTCCTTAGATAAATAACAAATCAACAACAACAAACCTCTTCCATCATCATGTGACACTTTCCCCTAGTGTTGTTAATTAGGAGACTTCTACTCTGTTAGAACCTCAGGGATCTAGAGAACACTATTGCTACAAATGTTCTTGTACCCACTTTTGGTTGTCTACCCTTTTCTTCTTACTGACCAAACGCATTCTTCCAAGGGCTGTGAGGGAGACATAAGTGTGCGCGCGCGCACACACACACACACACACACACACACACACCCAGTCTGGTAAGGGCTGGACCAGGGCTGATGTTGAAGTGAAGCTAGAATTAAACTTCTAACTGCCAAAGTAGTTAACAGGGATCCTAGACTGGATCACAGAGAAACTTAATACTCCATTGGTTTTCTGCCTCTGTTCCACTTTCCTCAGTGCCTAAACCAGCCATGGGCAAACTAGGGTCTGTGGGCCGGATCCGGCCCGTTTGAAATGAATAAAACTAAAAAAAAAAAAAAGACCGTACCCTTTTATGTAATGATGTTTCCTTTGAATTTATATTAGCTCACACAAACACTCCATCCATGCTTTTGTTCCGGCCCTCCGGTCCAGTTTAAGAACCCATTGTGGCCCTCGAGTCAAAAAGTTTGCCCACCTCTGGCTAAACCCTAGTTGCAAAGGTTAAAGCATCGGATGCTTGCAAATAAGAATGAAAGAACAATGGTAACAAACCCAGTTCTCTTCACATCAATTACATGGAAACCAAAATAAAAAGGAGGAAGGAGAGTGACAGAGAGATGCCTTAGACCTGCTCCCACAATAGTCTCTGTCAATTATCAATGAGGCCAAATGCACTGAAGAGGAAAACAAAGATGAGAGTCCTCCTTCCTCCTGGACAGCACTCTCTGTACTCATGCTCTCACAGTACAGCAGGCAATGTCTTGTCCATGTGCCCTCTGAACAACACGCTGTGATCCCACCCTCTGGTGAACCAGGCCAATCAGTGATTTGAATATGACTGCTAACAGTAATGTCCCTGTCTTTAGGGACCGAATGTGAGGAGGAATGAAAGGACCCCATGAGAGAGAGAAGATATTCTAGATATAACTTTGGCATGGTATTATGTAGAGGAAAATGGGAAATTTAAGGGAACAAGAAGAGTGGAAGGAATGAATTTTAATGTTCAGAATCCAATTTAAAAATAGGTAGAATACATACTGTTTCAAATATCACAGCCTCAGAACAGTGTGAAATACTAGAGAAAGCATGGGCTTTAGAGTGAAAAAAATGAATTTCTACTCATTCTGACTGTCTGAAAAACATACTTTGTTTTACTTCGCCTTCTAAACAATTTTTTTTAAATGGACAAAATATGTAAGTCATCTAGTAGAAGAACTTTGAAAGGTGCTGGTGAAAGGATAAGTCATGAGAGACCTCAGGGCTTGAGTAAGGACAAAGAACCACACTTGGGTGACTTCTGGGCAAAGTGCTCATTTTACCCCACCCCTGAGTAACTAGATGGTACTCTGTCCCCTGCCCTGTCAGAACCATGACACTTTGGGGCAGAATCCTCTTGTCTGAATAACATACAACATTGAGCAGACTAGACTAGTGCTTCATAGTCTTTAAGCACTAAGTTTTATATGTAAACCACAAAAGGAGCCAGTATGAGAATTCTGAACATTAAACAGGTTGGTGGCCTACTTGCTATGGACTGAATGTTTTTGTCTGCCTGAAATGTCTATGTTGAAACACTACCCCCCCCCATGTGATGGTATTAGGAGGTGAGGCCTTTAAGAGGTAATTAGGATTAGATAAAGTCACGAGAGTGGAGTCCTCATGAATGAAATTAGTGTCCTGATAAAAGTTAACAGAGAGCCGGACAGGTGTGCTCATGGTTGAGTATTGACCTCTGAACCAGGAGGTCATGGTTCAATTCCCAGTCATCCCCGGGTTGCAGGCTCAATCGCCAGTGTAAGGTATGCTGGGGCAACCAATTAATGATTCTCTCTCATCATTGATGTTTATATCTCTCTCTCCAGAGGACCTGCTTCTCCTCCCTGCTCTCTAACATGCTGAAGTTGGTAGTCTGCAACCCAGAAGATGATTCTGGCCAGACCTCAGCCATGCTGGCACCTTCATCTCCATTTCCAACCTCCACAATTTTCAGGAATATATTTCTATTGTTTATAAGCAATACAGTTTATGGTATATTTTTATAGCAGACCAAGCTGACTAAGACACTGATAAAATAGAAGATATAGACAGGAACTGTAGTATTTTAACACTCAAAATGTCTATGGTACAGTCCAAAACATTCATTATACCAAGAAATAGAAGAATCTCAACTTGAAGGAGAAAAGACAATCAACAAACACAATACCAAGATGACACAGATGTTGGAATTGCTGTACAAGGATTTAAAGACAGCCACAATAATCACAAACACTACTGAAACAACACATTTCTGCAAAGAAATAAAACATATAAAGAAGAATAAAATAAAATTGTAGTTCTACAATATAAAATAACTGAACTAGAGTAAAAAGTACCTGAGTTTGATGCAGCAGCTTGAATAGTCTTGTGATTTGAGTTCAAATGACAACCTCTTAAACTTCTAATTTTTTTTTGTAGTTCTTGATGAAAATGGTATTGAACTGTTTGTGCAAGATCAACCTATATGTGTGACTAGACTTTGTAACAGATTCAAGCTTCATCAACATGGAAGAGGACAGGTTGGTTAGATGAGATGCATAAGCCTGGCTTTCAATCTTGGGTTCCATTGATTTTGTAGTCATGTGGTTTAGAAAATGTATTTAAACTTTCTTATCCTATTTAAATATCTATAAACTGCAGCTAATATTAATTTTCTGCTTCCAGGACTACTGTAAGAAGTAGATGACTTTAAGCCAGACCACATTTACCCTTGATTGCATACATTAGCAAAACTGAAGTATCTTAACAAAGATCCTTCACATAGTAGATGGTATAAATAAGTAAACTGAGTAAGGAGATTTGTATTCTGTATGCCAACTGGTATAAATTATATACCCAGTATGAATGCACCTGGCATTTTTATATTCAGATGACAAAAATGCAAATGTTGATTTCACAAGGAAGGAGAAAGTAATCTGGAAGAGAGCAGCTCTTTTAAATTAGATAGAAAAATAAAAAATAATCAGAAGAAGATAAAGGGGAGCTTTCTTATTATCTGCCTGAAGTGAAAATTAGAAGCAAGACCCCCAGCTTCCAGAATCACATCATTTTCTCATCCCCTGTGTTAGAGGAAAGTAACTCATTGGGCATGGTAGGGATTCAGACTATATAATTAGATGGTGAATGATAATTAATCTTAGACCTTGAATCAGCTCCCTGCCAGTATGCTTCCTTTCTGTTTCAGCTCTCCATAGCCCAGACTCCCACAGAATCTCAAACCCACATCCACTAATTTTAGTTTAGCTTAATTAATTTTTCCTCCAAATTTCACTTATTGCCTTTGCTCTTTGTTAGGCTTCTATTGAATTTCCCCACAGATTACATTTGTTTCCAGAGCCTGGAGGAAGGGCAATAAATAAGCAATCCCTCACCCTTTGCAATAATCTTCAAGGACATGGTGGAAAGTCCCATACCCTTCCCATTTTTGCTAAAAATTTGCGTACAATTGACATGACACACATTTGCAAAGTTTGTAAAGGACTGCCAAGAACAAAGCCCAAATGAATGAATATGGTGTTATTTTGAGCTCTATTTTGGGTAAACAAGCTTGGATGTACTTCAGTGGTTCTCATTGTCACCAATGACACATAAATCATTCTTGGTCAAGCCCTTGACAATCTCCGAGTGCATTATGTAAAGAAAATAAGAATAACAAAATTTTAAGACTGACTGGAAAGAGTTGTTAATAACCCAGATTTATGCTATTGGGCCAGGATGAATATGTGTAGGCTTGCTCTGAGAAGAGCAACATTGGACTGGAAGCTAATATTAGGGAAAAAATGGTAATGGGCTCAGTTTTGAAAATGTTGAGTTTGAGTTGCCTTTGGGACTTTAATAATCCTAACCTCAATTTCCTTTCTGGACAGAAACACTCCTTGAAAGAGATATTTATACACACAGTTTTAAGTTAGGGTTCACAGAAGGAGGCCAGGAAAGAAGGATTTGCAGGTAAATGACTAATTAGAAAGTACTCATCAAGCAGATTTCCACAGAGGGTAACTTTGGCTCAGCCCCCGCCTCTCCCCGCCACAAGGAGCCATAGAGATAGTCTAAGTCACAACTCAGTGTCCAAAACAGGGGGCGGGGGAGTAAGCAATGACACCTCAGGCCCTCTTGCATTTCCATTTCCCCTGCTTTGCATGTTTTCCTCTGAGATTTTTGCTGATCCAGCTCCTTATGATTCAGGTCGACTCAAATATCATTTTCTCATAGAAGCCTTCTCTGACAAGATAATCTGAAATAGCCTTCTACTACATCAACTGCCATCACTGCCATCCCCATTCCCACTCCTATAGTCACTATGCCCCTCCCCAACCACCATGATCATAGCACCTCTATTACCACACTGCCAGCAACAGCACCCCAAATTCTACTACCACCCAACTCCGATAATACTCACCACAACCCCTATCATTGCCAACAATACACCATCATTGCTTTCACTACTACCAGACACCTGCCTTTCCCCCTGCCCTTACTTTAATTTTCTTCCTAGCACCTTGAACTACTTGATGTTAAATTATATATTATCAACTTGTTTAGAGTTGTCTGTCTCTTCCCTATTAATTAAAACCTCCTTGAAAACAAGGATGAATTTGCAGTTGAATCACCAGTGTCTCTAGCAGGCTTACCCCATGGTAGGCAGAAACATCTATAGACCAGTTGTTTGTTAAAACAATCCCTAGCTAGGAACTGGAGAGAGATGGGATCACTATGGAGGTACAACCTTGAAGAAACAAGAAGGGAATTGAAGCAAGAGCACAGGAAAAAAGTTTCCCAGGGAAAGGGAAACCTCTCATTCTTTTGCGGAAAATAAGGAGGTGTGAGTGGGATTTCAGATGTAGCAGATTCTAATTGCTTTGTTAAATGTAAGGTACTTTTGCCCATCTTAGCCCTAAGTAAGCTAATTAAACATAGTCTAGGGGAATTTGCTTAATGGTTTCATTTGAGAATCTTACTTTGTGAGCTTATCAATTAATCCAGTGTACTTAATTTATGCTTTATATTACATGTCTCCATGCTATTTCATGTGCTTTAAAGTAGAGACTAGAATGAGATTGCAGATGGAGTCCTGGGGTTGACATCACCCTGGTCTCGGTTGCAGAAAGACCTCTAGAAGGCAGGGGAAGGCACAGCAACTTCTCTCAATGCTGCACATGCTGAAATTGGCCCCTTCACTGGTCCCAAACAGCCAATGACTGTTTCTCACATTTGATCCCACACACAAAAAAAACATGTTTTAGAGGAAATAATTTTAGACACTGACCCAGGTGCCCCCCTCCTGGAGGCCAAGTGGTCTTGGGACAGTGATTGTTTCTGAGCCTCAGTTCCTTTGGGTCTAAATGTCAGGTGGAGTAAGGTGACCTCCTGACCCCTTTATGCTCCTTGAAATTGTATGGCATGATCAACCTTGTATTGCCATACAGTTTTTACAAGAGAGGAACCTGAGACTCAGAAACGTGAGTCAATTTGACCAAGCCACACAGCTCTGGAATGGCAGAGTAATGCCTAAAGTCCACATCTGTCCAGTTCTGAACCCAGCCTCTTGCCCTCCCCGGCATACTGCCTTCCATCCACCTGGCCATCATTGGGGCTTCAAACAGAGTAGTCCACAGGGATACTGCTGCTGGGCCAACAGCCCAGGGTTCTGACTCCCAGGCTGGGCCTCTGCAATAATTTGCTTAATCCTCCCTCCTCAGCACTGCAGATTCTTCAACCCACCAAGATATGCACATCACAGCTCCTGGTGCCAATGTTTATGTGAAGACTGTCAAATGATCATGTGACTCAAGAAGAAAGAGGCAGAGAAAGGAGTAAGAGGGAAACGGAAACGATTAAATGAACACAATGCTGGATTAGACTCAATGTCTTTGGGGACCCACTATGATCATCTTTGCTTGGCATGAGGAGCAGTGTGGCCTCTTAAGAGAAGGGATGCCTTGGTCTCAGGGCACAGCTGGCTTCATTCCAGACTGCTGCTACATGTGTGAGTGGGCAAGACCATTCTCTTCTCTGAGCCCGTTTCCTCCCTATAAATAGGAAAAACAATGCCCTTCTCAGAGAATCATAATATGAATCACAGATAAAAAGCCTGCACAATGCCCGCCATCCAACAGGCATTTGATAAATGGTCATTCTTTTTTTGCCCGAAATTGAGCAATTTGAAACGATATGGGGTGATGCGCTATTTGCTGTCCTGAGCAAAGAAATGTCTTCGGACAGATGGCAGCACCATCCTGGACACGGCATCTCTCCCTAACATCTGCACCCTGCCCGACAGGATGCCATGCCATGATCCAGGCAGGCAATGCTGTTGCCATGGTGATGGAGTTCCATGCCCAGTCTAACTCTGGTCATCCACACATAGGATGCAGGTCAACAGCTCTTTGTTTGGAATAGATGTGAAGTTGTAATTGATGAGGGAGGCACGAGTAATCCACAGTCTCAGGACTGTCAGTGCTCTTGGTGTAACTGGAAGCAACCCACTTGACTTCAGTAGACTTAGATTTCTTCATCTATAAAGGGGAAATACTCCAACCTGGCCCCAAGGGTTGTTGGAAGATTGAATTGAGTTATGCATATGAAATCACCAAGGATGGTGCCTGATGCATAGGAGGTTCTTACTGAATGCTAGTTTTTTTTCTTTCCTATTAGTTTCAACGAGATAAAAATAATAAGATGGAGAAAATATGAGAGAAGGGGGAGGGGGAGGAAGAAAAGAGCAAATGGATGAGGTATGCCCACCCAGTGACCTGTTGTCCCAGGCCATTTATACACATACTTAACAACCTGCACTGTATTTTTTCCCATGCTGCTATCACACATTATCCAAGAGTGATGGCTTAAAACAACACAAATTGATTATCTCGCAGGTCTGGAGGCCGGGAGTCTAAAATGTGTCCACAGGGCAGTGTTCCTTCTACAGACTGCAGGGAGTGTCCATCCCCTCTTCTCCAGCTTTCAGAGGCTGCCCGCATTACTCCGCACATCCCCTATGTCGCTTCACAGCATCACTCCAACTGCTCTTTTCTTTATGATATCTTTTTGTCTGACTTGATTCTCTCACCACACTTTACCACTTATAAATATTCTTGCAAATACATTGGGTCCCATCTTCAAAGTCTCTTTGGCCATGTAAAGTAATATGTTCTTAGGTTCTGGGTATTGTGATATCCTCTATAATAAAGAGGTAATACGCAATTGATCATCACACCCTTGCACAAGATGGCCACCCCCATGTGGGCACGAGATGGCCGCCACAAGATGGCCTGCAGGGGAGGACAGTTGGGGGGGACCAGGCTCGCAGGGGAGGACAGTTGGGGGCAATCAGGCTAGTAGGGGAGCAGTTAGGCTTTGATCAGGCTGGCAGGGGAGTGGTTAGGGGGTAATCAGGCTGGCAGGCAGAAGTGGTTAAGGGCAATCAGGCAGGCAGGTAGGTGAGCGGTTGGGAGCCAGCAGTCCTGGATTGTGAAAGGGATGTCCCAGATGGGAGAGGGTGCAGGCTGAGCTGTGGGACTCTCCCCTACCCCCCCGCCAGTGCATGATTTTCATGCACCGGTCCTCTAGTGAATATATATGAAGGGCAGGGTCACTAGTCTAACTATCACATCCATATATATGATAAAAATATGACTCAGAACAGTTAAGAAATTCTTCCCCAAGATTACACATTTATAAATAAAAAAGCAAAGATTCAAACCAACTCTGACTCTGCAGCATATGTTCTTTGTGTACACTATGCCCTAAGATATTCAGTAAATGTTTCTTCTAAAGCCAGAAGGGCTGCATTGGATAATCTCTAAGATTCATCTTCTGTCTGATATTCTGTGGTTTTTCAGGGGAAAAAGCAAAGGTCCTGTTCCAGCCAGTCTCACCATTGTCCATTTTTCTTCTCTTTCTCTGAACCCAAGGGGAAAAGTGAGAGACCTGGGGCATCTGCAGAAGGAAGAGAATGATGGGGAGCAAGCATTTTCTGAGCAGGAATTTAGAAACATGGTGAAGAAGCTCTGCTTCTATATATATATATATGACCCTGGAATAATAAATATCAAATCTGCTTAAGATCCCCCATTGGGCTCCTCTCCTGGCAGCCCAACCATCAAAATCAATGACAATCATGTTAGGGTTTTGCTAATTGAACCAAACAGGAGGTAGCTGGTCTTGAGAAATCCTATAATGAAGTAATTAGTTACTCCATCAGTAAACGGAAATAATCAGATTGCTAAAGCTGAAAATACACTTTCTGATTATAGATGGGGACCTGCAGCCCAGAAGTGTCTGACACCTGACATATCTGAGAGAGACAAACCTGGAACAGACACACAGTCTTTTGGCTGCTAGTCTAGAATTCTTTCCACAGGATCATGAATCTCTGGAAGTTTGAAAATGACTGAGTGGTTTTCCTGTAAACTGGAGCATCAGGGATGAAGTGACATGTTGCACCATGGCAGCCTTTACTTCAGGTGAGGAATGGGTGGCTGAAAAGTCCTGTCTGTGTGCTTCTGGGCCTGAGGCTAGGCCACGAAGAGTCTTGGGTCACATGTACCCTTTCACACACCATTGGATGATCTCACCAGCCCATTCAACATTCAAAGGCCATTTTTCCCATTTTCATTTCAATTATAAGAATAATGGATCATGAATAAAGATCATTTGATTTGTTCTAGAAAAAGCAAAAATAAAAATAAATCATCCATCATGAATGCCTCATGTTAGTCACTCTGAATATCAATTTTTTTCTCTATGTCTACTGAACAATTATTTAGAAAAACCAATCTCTCCTTTTATATCCTATATAATAAAAAGCCTAATATGCTAAGTGTCCAGTCGTCCAGTGGTCCGTTCAACCAAAGCGTAATATGCTAATGATATGCTAAGGCCTCTCAACCGCTGACCACCAGGAGGCAGGCAGTCTACCAGTTGACCAGTCGCTATAACATGCACTGACCACCGGGGGCAGATGCGCCAACCATTAGGTTAGCTTTCTGCTGGGGTCTGGTCAATGGGGGCTGAGCAAGACAGGTCAGAAACACCCTGGAGCCCTCCTGCAGTCCCTCCCCAGTCCCGATTATGCAACAGTGGGGTCCCTCGGCCTGGCTTGCGCCCTCAACTAATCCGGGACCACGTTTTGGCCTGATCCTGCAGACCGAGGGACCCCATGGATGCACGAATTCATGCACCAGGACTCTAGTAACAATAATAAATACTACTATGGTCCCAAAGGCCTCACCTTATTCCTTAGTCCTCTAAGTGAGCATAGTGAGCCCCAGTGATCTATGTCTGGGTTACAGCGCTTTGTTCCAGCATGGACAAGTGAACCAAGCCCAGACAACAGAAGACTGCTCCTAAACTTTTGCTAGAACAATGGAGAAGGGTGTCTTTACTCTAATACATGAAGTGTCTGCATTGGGCCATGAAGGCTTGCTCTCATGTGGGACAAAGTCTGCCTGAAAATAGATAAATAAATCCAAGCTGGAACAGACGTTAGAGAGCAAGAGGGAGAAAGAGAGAGAAGGTGAAGAGAGAGAGAGAGAGAATCCTGAAAGTAACATTCTATTTGGATGCTTCAGATTAAATTTCCTTCAAACTAGCTCTGCCCAGATTTCCTAGTCTTTATGATCTAATAAATTCTCTTTAGATTAAATCAGTTTGAGTATCTATCACGTAACTGAAAGGAAGCTGAATGATACCAAAAATGGTATCTAATTAATATGTGCAAGTGACAGAGGCTGGAACATGAGCCTGACTAGTTGAGGCAGGTGTGAAGCAGTGAGCATGAGAGTCCTCCAGTTCCAAGACAGAGGTTGAAAATCCTTGAGCTAATGTGTGCTTATGTAGTCATTGTATGCCACACATACAATTCTATGCCCTCCTTTCTTCATTTAGTGCAGTTATAGTGATAATGACAATAGTTGCAATTATTAAACATTGAGTATCGTATGCTATGCACTTTCCAGGCATGCTCTCATTTTATCACCCAGTTCTTTCTATCAGGTAAGTGTTATTACAATTAAAAACTAGTGTGAGCATGCCTGAATAAGTTAAGAAATATTTGAATATGCTTACATTCAAATATCTAAAAGAATTCAAACTTTGCCCTAGCCAGTTTTGCTCAGTGGATAGAGCTTTGGCCTGTGGACTCAAGGATCTTGGGTTTCATTCCAGTCAAGGGCACATGCTCAGGTTTTGGGCTTGATCCCCAGTAGGGGGTGTGCAGGAGGCAGGCAATCAATGATTCTCTCTCATCATTGATGTTTCTATCTCTCCTTTTCCCTTCCTCTCTGAAATATATATATATATATTCTAAAAGAATTCAAACTTTTTGTTCTCATCCAGAACAAGATTTCTTGACTACTGTACATTTATTTATTGTATACCCCTGTTTTTCTGAATTGCTTATTCCTTATAAGCATTTTTAACATCAGCATACTATTCCTCTCAGAACATGTCCCAGTCATTTTCCTCTTTTGGGAAGGAAAACAAAATCATAATAAGACCTGGGTCAAAGATGCTGAGAAAAGGTTTGGGCCTTGGCTCTAAAAATATTGATCATTCTAGGGAAAGCAGTATGGCTAAAACATTTTCATATGGGTTTATCTTTCTCCTGATTGGGCCCTGGAAACTTGTACCTGTCTTCCCATCTTAACCCCCATTGGCCCTGCACATATAACAAGGTGGGTTGCAACAAAAGAAGGGGGCTTCTATAACTGTCATGAAGGAAGAAAGGGTACTCACTCAACAAAGTTCACAATTACTTTGTGTGACGGGGGCTATAGCAATGGAATGAAAAACAGAAAATCTTGTCCTCGTAGAGTTTACATTTTGCTTGGGGGGGATATTGGCCAATCAATCAATCAATCAATTGAACATACAATGTGAAAGATGTCCATACATGCTAAAGAGAACAACGAAACAGGAAAAAGGGGATAGAGAGATGGGAAAGGTTGTAACTAACCAGATTCATCAGAAGTCTTCAGTGTGGAGGTGACATTTGGGCAAAGACTTGACAGCCTTGAGGGACCAGGCCATGAGGATGTGTAGAAGAGCATTCCAGAAATTCATTAACACAAACACAGAGGCTGAGGCAGAAGAATCTCTCACATGTTTGAGGAAGAACCAGGAATCCAGTGTAGCAGGACTAGAGGAAGTGAGGAAAACAGTATCAAGAGATGAGGTAAGAGACAGGACAGGTCAACAGCAGCACCATTGGCACTGCATGGGTGTGAGTACTTTGGTGTTTGCTCTGAATGAGCTGAAAGGCTATGTAAGCTGACGAGTGGGATATTTGACTTAGAGTTCAATAAGGTCCTTTTGGTCAATGTGTGAGGAATAGGCTGTAAGGGGGTAGGCAGGAAAAATGACAGTGGCTTGAACTAGAGTGATAAGTTTGCAGGTGCTGAGGAGTGGTCAGGGCCTGGATGAGTTGGATATAGAACAGAAAGGATTTGCTCAGAGGTCAGGTGAGCAATCCAAGGTGTCAAGAATGGATCCTGGGATACAAACACCCTACAGAAAAAGCATCTTCGTTTGCACCTGGATAGTTGGTAAGTTAAAGTAGACCAGTGCCATGGTCTCCTTCTGCCCTGGAAAGAATAGTTGGGTTGCTACAGATGGCCCATGCCATTCCCCTGCTACAGTCATTTGATAAAAAGTAAGGTAATTTAAATATCTCCAGTAATTGTTTTCTTTCAGTGTGTAATTGGTAATACCAGTCTTTAAAAATGTGCCTTTCTCAGAATGTTCCAGGTGAGTTCTACTTTTTCACTTGTAACATCTCTAAATCATCTTTTGCCAGTTATTTCTGTTCTGTGTAGTTTGTGGTAGTGAACACTGTGAATAACCTAAATGTCAAGGAATTGTGGAAGATAACAAATTAGTATTAATATTAAATCTTATCTTTATTGTGAAATAATATAGAGAGTTATCTTGGAAGATCTTAGGTGCATACAATGGTTTCAACAGATGTTGAAGTGGCAGAGATTATTAATGATCTTTTTTATTTTTCTTTTATGAGTTTCTATTACTTTTTAAATAATAAAAATTTAAGAAGCATAATAAAAGTTTTAAAATAATTCTATTAAAGCTTATTTAGGGCATTCCAACTAGTCTCTCGCTATTGAACATTAAGGTTCATTCATTTTATTATTCCTTATATATAGGGAATCAATTGTTGGAGAAACATCCTTTAGAACTTAAAAAATAGAGCAGAAAAATAAAAAAAGACAAAATTGTTAAGGATGTATTAATATTTTAACATATTCCAAAGAACATGAAAATTACCAATACTGGGAAAAATAAAGGCTAGGGTTTAAATTTTAACCAAATCCACATTTTGACCAAACTGTAGTGATGCATGTTTTCAGTTTTGTTTTTTAAACCAAGTAGTGATTCATAACTTATACAAAAAGCAAACAGGATGGCATTCATGGCCTCCCTGAGAAGACAACAGGTGCTAAGATCAGGCTAATAGGTTCAACTCTGACACAATTTATCATTACCCTTTGACCTTGAGAAATGTATGTAAGACACATGCATATGTCATTTTTTTTATTGGAACAGTGATGATGATAAAAAGCTTCTCCCTCATGAGATGGTTGTTTTAAGAGGAAAAGTCACCCACTTAAAGCAAATAATCATGATATGTGTCATAGGGTTAGTTCTCCGTAAATGGTTATGGTTTATTATCCATTCAGATTACTTTTAAACACCTTGAGATTCCCATTTGTCATCTTCCATCTTCCAACCTGCGTGGTTGCTGCTGCCTGCTGAGGTGCTGGGTTGCTGCAGAGGACTTCTTATGTGGTAAGCAGAGTTTCTCATGTGCTTAGTGTGTTCTAAGGGAATGAAACTGAGTTGGAGCCAGAAGATGCCAATTTACTCATCACTGCAGACCCAGTGATGCATTCTGAAGCTCTCCCAGTAAGACGTTGCAGCCTCTTTGCCCAAAGAACTCTATATATTGGGTTGTGATATATACAGTATATAGCACATTGCATTATAATTGGTTGTAATGTTTCCCCTTTACTCTGTTTCCCTAGACAGACTGAAAGTTCTTGAAACAGGGCCTATGACTTATGTATGTTGTCTTCTTAGTGCTTGGGATAGTCCCTCTTACAGAGAGATGCTTATTAAACAATGGATGAATGGTTAAATGGATATATAAATAAAAATGATTAATATTGGCATATATATATATGTATTCTTATTTATTTTTATGCAAAACAAAAAGGTCATAGCAATTAAGTAAAAATAGCCACATTAATGCCTCCAGTTCTATAAATGAGACAGATTTAGTTTTCTATAGGCAGTAGCCAATAGTATTAAAAAAGCATAGAATTATTTCCCCAATTTTCTAACATAATACATCAGTCAATTTTGTGTTCACTAAAGGAGAATAAAGTCTATTTATAACTCTAAAAATGTATTTAACTATTGTTAAAGTGACGAGAGTTTAAATATTATTATGTGTCTAATGAGAAGGAAGACAAGAGGACAAAGTAAGAAGAAAAGCTTAAATTCTTAGGAAGGAAATGTTTATGGTCTCAGAAATATTTATTCATTGAGACTTACTTTAGAATCTTTATCTTTTCTCATATGCATACATATGTAAATTTTATAAGGGTCAGCTTAACTTATTTTCAATCCACCATTTTCGGATAATTAGCCCTCCAACTCCTTTCCTTTTCTAGGTAGTCTACTTCATCATCTGTCTCATGAAGACAATAAAAGCAACAAAAACAAACCAACAGTTAAAAACCTGGAAACCAGCCCTCTTCACCTGCATACTTCTCCATCTAAAGTTTAATCCCATTACCTTCAACTTTCTTAGGGGTTTAGCTCATCAATTATCCCTCCATTCTCTAATGTATTTCCCAATCTCCTCTTCTATTTATCTCTTTCCATCATGAGATAAACATCTTCAAATTTGCCCAATTGAAACAAAAGGTGTCCATTTCTCCTTCTTCCCTTCTGGCTAACACT
>NW_006299715.1:2776256-2778148 GCF_000327345.1 Myotis davidii
TTTCTACCCATCCCTATCTCTTCATTTCCAAAGTCTTAAAGTAATTGTCTACCTTCACTGTCTTTATTCATTACCTTGTCCTATCATGTCATACATGACAACATATGAATGCACTTTGAAATTGATAACTATCTGTCTTATTTTATTGATCATTCAGCAATCTATGTAGAGAAATCTATGTACATCTTTTTCTGCAGCCCACTATCTCCCCAGAGGAACACACCTCTGAAATGGTTTCACTTCCTTCCTCCCCAATGGAATGGCCTCAGTCTAGATCACTACCAAAATAGCCTCTTAGATGTCCATGTGCTTTCATGGTTATACCTGTGACTGTCTATAATGTAACCAGATTACAAATTTGTAATGTGACCACCACTTGCATCATCCAAGGATTTGCAAAAAAAATCATTAGTGTATTAGAGTAATACATTAAATGAGTCTAAGCATCATTTGGCATAAGAGGCCCTATACATTTTGTCCCTTACATGCCTCTATATAGCCTTCTCCCAGCATCCACAGCCTGGTCATTCAGGCCCTCAAAACATTAAACTCTCACCAAATTCCAAATCTCACACATGCTGCTACTTTTGCCTGAAATATTATCTCCCATCATCTCTCTTTGACAAACTGTTATGAAAATTTTAAGTATAAGTTGATATAACCCTGTTCCTTAATCTTCCCTCAACCTCTAGGCTATTTTAAGTGGTTTTTATTATGTGCTCCAAAAGCACACCATTCCTACTGTAAAGTAATCATTATCACACTTTCCTGAAATTCTGTATTTAATCATTTGTTTCTGTAGCTAGGCTGTATGCTCAGAGAGAAAAAGACCTCATTTACTGTTACAACTCTAAAATCCATTAGAGGGACTTAAAATTGTAGACAGGAGAAGAGTGTTTATAAAATTAATGAATGGATGTTGTATACTCATCAACTGATTAATCCACCTATTATTTTAGATGGTTAGTGGGAACAAGTGAAGGTTGGGGGCTTTTGATTAGAATAGTGGCAATTTTACTTAGATTTACATTCAATAATGGACATAAGTCATATTGCCTAATATCTTTGCTAGATAATAGTTATTGTTGAATATTAATAATTTCCATTTTCATCATGGAGCTTGCAATAAGCATTAAAAAGTAATACATTTGCACAGAGAGACACAAAAATATGATATATTCCTCTTTCTTTCAAAAGGGCCATCATAATATATCTACTTTACCTTAGCATTCTCATTTCCTAGGACTCCTCAGTTTTGAAAAAGACTACTTAATTTCCTACAATTTTCCCTAAGAACAGAAACAAGACAGGGATTCCCACTTTCACCACTCCTGTTCAACAGAGTACTGGAAATGCTAGCCACAGTGATCAGATAAAAAGAAGAAATAAAAGGCATCCAAATTGGAAAAGAAGTAAAACTGTCATTATTTGCAGATGACATGATATTGTACATAGAAAACCCCAAAGTCTCTATCAAAAAATTACTAGACTTAAAAAATGAATTTGACAATGTAGCAAGATATAAAATTAACACCCAGAAATCTATGGCTTTTTTACATACCAATAATGAACTCACAGAAAGAGTAACTTAAAAAAAAAAATCCCATTTACCATTGCACCAAAAAAATAAAGATACCTAGGAAAAAACTTAACCAAGGAGGTAAAGGACCTATACTCAGAAAATTACAGGACGCTGAATAAAGAGAAAGAGGAAGACATAAACAAATGGAAGATATCAAAAAATTACTAGACTTAAAAAATGAATTTGACAATGTAGCAAGATATAAAATTAACACCCAGAAATCTATGGCTTTTTTACATACCAATAATGAACTCACAGAAAGAGTAACTTAAAAAAAAAAATCCCATTTACCATTGCACCAAAAAAATAC
>NW_006299715.1:2778303-2783408 GCF_000327345.1 Myotis davidii
CTATATTACAAAGCCACTGTCCTCAAAACTGCCCGGTACTGGCACAAGAACAGAAATATATACCAATGGAATTGAACAGAGAACCCAGAAATTGACCCAAGCCATTATGCTCAATTTATATTTGACAAAGGAGGCGAGAGCATAAAATGGAGTCACGATAGACTCTTCAATAAATGGTGTTGGGAAAATTGGACAGATACATGCAAACAATGAAATTAGACCACCAATTTACACCATACACAAAAATAAACTCAAAATGGATAAAGGACTTAGGCTGTTTCCAGATCTTAGCTATGGACTTAAACATAAGGCAAGAAACCATAAAAATCTTAGAAGACTCCATAGGCAGAAAAATAGCAAATATTTGTTGTAGCAATATCATTACCAAGACAGCTCCTAGAATAAGGGAAACTAAGGAGGAAATAAACAAATGGGACTTCATAAAAATAATGCACCCCTATGTTCATAGCGGCACAATTCACCATAGCTAAGATTTGGAAACAGCCTAAGTGCCCATCAGCAGATGAGTGGATTAGAAAACTGTGGTACATATACACAATGGAATACTATGCCGCGGTAAAAAAAAAGGAACTCCCATTTGCAACAGAAGACATGGAACTGGAGAGAACTGTCCTGGGGGGGTTGGGGGGGAAGGGGTGTGGGAGATGCGGGAAGAGATTGGACAAAAATCCTGCATCTATGGATGAGGACAGTGGGTGGGGAGTGAGGGCGGAGGGTGGGGCGGGAACTGGAAGGAGGGGGGTTATGAGGGGAAAAAAGAGGAACAAATGTAATAATCTGAACAATAAACACTGCTGTAAAAAAAAAAAAAAAGGAATTCTTACCATTTGCAACAACACGGATGGAACTGGAGAGCATTATGCTAAGCAAAATAAGCCAGTGAGAGAAAGATAAATATGACATGACCTCACTCATTTGTGGAATGTAATGAACAACATAAACTGATGAACAAAAATGGAACCAGAGACATAGAAACATTGAACAGACTGTCTAACCTATGAGGGAAAATGGGGGTTGAGGGGGTAAGAGATCAACGAAAGGACTTGTGTTCATGCATATGAGCATAACCAATGGACACAGACAGTAGGAAGGGTTAGGGCATGTGCTGGGGGGTGGGAGCAGTGGGAGAGAGGTCAATGGGGGGGAGGGGAAGGAGACTCAGATAATACTTTAAGCAATAAAGAATTTAAATTAAAATAATGAAATTTATAGATACTGTGATGAAGAACAGCAGTAGATATGAAAATTTTAGTTAAAGTTTACAATAGGTTGTCAAAAAATGGGATTTTCCTCTTGGGAAAAAATATTAGATTGAAGATTGGTGAAAATTTTATTTTAAAAAGAACCACTTACTTTCCTGACCATTTCATATATTTTTCTTGATCAGCAACTTTACATCTTTCTATTAGCTTTTCTCTCTCCCTGAAAGACCTTCCTTCTATTAAGTTTTATCAGATTTCCTCTTTTTAGCTTCCATACTTAAGGCAACTAAAACTTCACCACTTTTCTATAGAAGTGGAAGTCCTTTTATTCTCATTTTGTTATCTCCCAGTATAGCACAAGTGTACAAGTGTACAAGTGATCCAGCAACAAGAACCACAATGGGGAGAAGAGCTCATTCTCCTAAGTTCATGAGGAATCTGTGTCCCAGGCTGAGATGTACTAACATCAATAGTAAACACCATTGGCTAAACATAAGTGTCTCTCCCACCAAATCTCATATAACCTCAGGTTTATCCACGTCACAGATTACCGCTCTACTATGCCAGAATTTGAACTTGACAATCTCTAAGATCATTCCAGATTGAAGAATTTTTACTTTATTACAGACTCTGAAAAGGACAATGGGAGAAATGAATCTCAGGCAGATATCAGTCAAGTGTCCAATCAGGAAAATGGAAGCCACCCTAAGTATTTTAACAGAGTAAATTTAGTACAAGGAACTCGTTAATTAGGTAGGTGCTAGAGGTAAGAGGCAAACAGATATGGAGGTTAAATAGACAGCAACTGCAGGCAGCAGCTGCCATGGTCAGGGCTAGGGGACACTGTTCTTGTGAGGGCAGTTCAGGTGCATTGCTGGGGACACACAAAAGGAATGACAAGCAAATAGAAAAAGGCAATCCCTCGCTCTTGTTAGACCTTTAAGGCTTTCTCTAGCACCATTTATTGGTAGATCCTAATAGTTGGCAAAACAGAAATGCAGTATGCAGGTTCCTAGCTTTGGCATTAAAAGAAAGAGTACAGAAAGATGGATTTGGTGTTGAGATGTTGCAAAATGAGAGCTTAATATAAGGCAAATATAGTAATCTTGTTTCCTAAAAATGCAGACACTTCCATTGTTAGGGGAAAACAAAATATTATTTAATAACACTGAGATCCTGCAGAAGAGCAGCTGCATAAGCAAAATGTAAATGGGAGATGTGGAAAGAAAAAAACTAATTTTATATCCTTTGGTAGCCAGTGGGAAGAGACCCAAATGCAATATACTAGACTGGAAAATTAAAATGTTCATATGACATAAACAATGTATCTACATAAAGAAGCAATCTACATAGAAGAGAGAAGAGCAAAATCCAGGTCTTTTCCCAGGGAGGCTAAGCACACTAGGATGACATACAGAATATCAGTTCAGACCCAGGACTCTGAAGCCCGGACAGCCAACTATTAAGCACTGTTGCTTACTACCTCTGTGATTTACACACTTACTGCCCTAGTCTGTGTTTTTAATCATTAAAATTGAGACACAAGACTATTTTCTTCCCAGAGCAAGTCCATAAGATAATTTTAAGGAATAAATGAAATATGCTCTTAAAGTGATTTCTAAACACACTTGGCACATAACAGAATCCAATGCATGGGAGCTATGATCAGTGAATCGGCCTCATCCCCTCTGACCTTCTGCTGCCCCTTGCCATATTTTCCTCAAAAATTAAAAAGTTGATAGTTTAGGACTCCTTTGTGGAAGAGAGTGTGTCAAAGAAATTTCTAGAACTAAGGAGGTTACTAAGTTCATTCTTATTCTCTGCCTACATATGGAAGAGCCCCAAATCCTCCCAACCTCTGCCATTAAACAGAATTACTCTAAATTACTCTGACTAACTGAACTGTCTTTTATGGCCAAGGCCCAAGGGATCCCCATTCCTCCCCCGATCTGGTCCAAAATTTTAGTCATGCCCTGTTCTCTCTGGGTGACATATTTGTCTTCTGTGTGGCCCCCCATCAAACTCATATTAAACTACATTAATTCATCAAATAGCATATGAGTTAAACATAGATTAGAACAAAACAAAGTAGTCTTCTTTCCTTTAACCCAGTTGATCTTCAGTTTACAGAAATGTTTCTATGAGCATGTCTATGTTTTCTCCACTGGTGAGCATTATGAATCTTTATTTTCTCTACTTGAATTTCAATTATTCTATTTTTTCATAAAAGGAGCTCACCGTGGGAGAAATAAAAACTATGGAGAAAAATTTTGGGCAATTTGTATTAAAGCTAGAAGAGAAATTATATGCTATTGATAAAATAAAAAAATCCTATCTAATAATAGACAAACATGGTAATTGACCATACCTTCACTACACCTCCCATTGGCTAATCAGTGAAATATGCAAATTAACTGCCAACAAAGATGGCTGTTAATTTGCATACATAAGCACAAAGCAGCGGAGCAAAGACTGAAGGCGGCTCTGGCTGTGGCAGCAAAGGCTTGAAGGTGACTCCGGCTGGAGCAAAGGCCTGGGTCCCAGGTGCTGGAGGAAAACCGATGCTGGCAGCCAGTGAAAGGGAAGGCCTATTGGATGAATCTTTTCATGCAACAGACTTCTAGTAAATATATAGAATGAAAAGGTCTGTGAATCCAGAACTGACTACAGAATTTGAACAGGGCTAGAGCAAAACAAACATATGTTTGGGCCATCTGTCATTGGTCCATAGAACACAGTGAGGAGGTTACTCAAATTCAATTGGTAGATACAATGACAAAATGAGCAAAACTCATTTAATGTTGTCTCCAAAGTCAAGTAAGGGTTTGCCACATTGGATATTCCCACAAATTGCATCACTATTTTCCCTTATTTTAAGTAATTATCCACAAGGGTCCTCCTTCCGAGGGTAAACATTCTCTCATGGGCTGTTGCAATTGGTTTAATGGGAAGTGCTTAAAATGTTTTCTGTTTTCTCGGAATCCTAATGACTCTGCTAACACAGACTAAGATTTGAAGAACTGCAGCTGAAGCTATATATGGAAAGTGTAAATTACGTCTCCAGATGTGGGGAATGTTTTCCATCAAACAACAACATTCTCTTGCCCCCTAATCTAAAATATAATATGAGATAGTTCATGGGCTTAAAACAAGTTTGTTTTTTTTTATGCTTTCACATCTTATGCACATGGTATGATCATAATTTTTTTAAAGATTTGAATTGGCAAATAAAAGAAGAGATGATGAGGTGATAATTGCTTTGGGATAAAATATAAATGCCATGGATTTTTCTGAGGTTAAGATTTTTCTCAATTGTTTGTTTTTATGCAGTTTCTCAGTCCTGTGTCTTAATTCCCATTTGCAGACAGTTTTTCAGTTCATAATGCACTCTTATTGTGTGATTTCATTCTTTAGGCATCACAACAATATTTGAGGAAGAAATTATTACTATTCCTCACTGATGGGTAAGGAAACTGAGGCCCAGAGATGCAGTGATTCCTTGATCAAGGTCACACAGCTAGCAAGGAGCAGCACTGGGATTGAAGCCCAGGCTGGCCTGGTGACTAAATGAATGCCTTCTCTAGAAATCCTTATTGTTAGCAGTCCCTGCTCTCCATCTCCTTGTGAGCCTCAGGAAACCTCCTGGAGAACATCGCACATGTGCCGGGGTCGAGCCCCATCGGTCCAGGGATTCCCAAAGGTGTGCACAGAGTCGGCGAAGAATGAAGGACATGGAGGCAGAGTTCAGATGATCAGCATAGCCAGGTTCTCTCTTTATTCTCCTGTTACTTGATCCTATAAGCATGCCTCTATAGTCACATCACGGTATGTTTTGGGTCCTCCCTTGACCTTCTACAGTTCCTTGTTTCATGTCCATTGTTT
>NW_006299715.1:2783435-2799287 GCF_000327345.1 Myotis davidii
TGGGAAGGTGGCCTTTGTTAGAAACATAGTGCTAAGAAGGGGAGCAAACATATTAAGAACAGTATGCCAGGTCCCTTGAAACATATGCTGTGCAGATGTTTCTTCCCTGCAGCAACTGTGTCAAGCAACAAGGATGGACCGGCCTCCAGCACACATGGAAAAGGTTTCTTACTTCCATCCCTGAAGATTTTAAAGACAGAGGCTACTTCTCATTAATCTCTACATCCTTAGGGCCTCGTAAAGGGCTGGTAACAGAGCATCATCCATTAGACCTCAGGCTGAGACCGCGTTCTCCAGTTAACCTACACTCCCTGAGTCCTATTGGGAAGGGAAGCAGGACAGAGATGAAGGCTTGTATTCTAGTCCCTGAGACCCAGTGGGGAAGGCAAAAGGGGAAACGAGAATGGTAAGAGATGGAAGCTGAGAATGAGGACAGAGAGCCCCAAGATTCCCCAGAGGAACACTCATAGCATGCGATGACCATAAAAGCCTCCCAGGTTTTGGTTGACCTCCGATAAACCTTATGGCACCAGTCTGAGAGAAGTGGGCCTGAACAAAAAGTCATCAGGAGCTGAGTGGCTGGTGCAGAATTTTCTTATACTCAGCAGGAGAACCAACTAGAGATAAAAAATAAAACACATAGGTTCCTAAAAATAACTTATTCCACTCTCACACTGATAAACTGTACATGTTTTTATTTATATTTTTCTTATATTTATTGATTTTTTACTGAGAGGAAGGGAGAGGGATAGAGAGTTAGAAACATTCATGAGAGAGAAACATCAATCAGCTGCCTCCTGCACACCCCCCACTGGGGATGTGCCCACACCAAGGTATCTGCCCTTGATTGGAATTGAACCTGGGAACCTTCAGTCCATAGGCCAACACTCTATCCACTGAGCCACACTGGTTAGGTCTTTATTTAATTTTTGTTGGGATTATTGGGGTGACATTGGTTAATAAAATTATATAGGTATAAAGTATATAATTCTGTAATATTGTATTGTGTGTTAGCTATTCAAAGCCAAGTCTCTTTTCGTTACCATTTTCCCCCCTTCATTCCCTTCTACCTCCCCACCCCCCTTTCCCTGTGGTACATTTCATACTGTTGTAATAACCCGGTTATTAATTAACAGGAAAGGAGTAAAGGGAAGGCAATATAACATAGGCATGCAATTTGGCCAGGAAGATGCAGTTCGTATTCTCCAGGTATGTTCCCCACAGATAGATGGGGGAAGTGACTGGACAATAGACACATGCCCAGTAAGATCTGGATGATGTGGGAAAGTGCTTACTTGTCAGTCACATCTGGGAACAGGGCATTGGCCAGAATAGGCATGGCCACTGCAGGGTATGAAATATGAGATATGTTAAGTTCCTGAACTAAGGACATTCCCTTTCTTGGCCCTCTTGTGCTCCTGGGTCTTCTGTTGCAGGGGGCACACATCCCTGCATTAGTCTACATGGCTCACAGCCATGGGGAGCCCACATACAATAGACAATGGACTGTGACTAGCCTGATGCTACAGGGGACCCAGTTCCACCATGGAATGGAAACTGGACACTGGCTTTGCTTCTAGCTCAGCTGAAGCCCCAGCTGCACATTTTCCAAGACTGGATTAAGGAAAATGGGACTTTGGCAACTGAGGGATATTATTTCATGCAAGTAAAAATCATTCATTCTTGCATGCAAGTTTTAGAAAATTATTTTTCTCAAGATACCAAAAGAACCAAACCCCCCAATTCCCAGTGGGGAAAGGGATAACCCACTCCTACTAGCATCGGAGAAGTTCCACCCATTCAGTCCTCTGATAACACATTTACATAATGGAGTACTACTCAGCCATAAAAAAGGGAAGAAAAGCTCACCTTTTTCTACAGCATTGATATACCTGGAGAGTATTGTACTAAGTGAAATAAGCCAGTAAGAGAAAGACAACTACTATATGATTTCACTTATATGGGGAATCTAATGAATACAATTTTACATCTTTAAAGATAAAGACAGACAAATTTACCAGTCTTAAAAACAATACTAACTAGCATTTACTGAATTATTAATTAGTCACTCAGCTGAATGGTATGCCTACATTGCTCATTTTAAAGCCTCACAACTCTCCTCTAAAATAGTTATTTTCTTTTCCCTTTTACAGACGGGCAGAATAATACTCAGAGACGTGAGTAACTTGCCCAGAGTCACAAACCAAAACTTTAGAAGCGCTTTCTCTTCTGTCAAACAGGGATTATAACAGCTCCCTGTTGGGGTTGATGTCAGGATGAAAAGAGAAATGTATATATTGGAAGAGAGCCTAGCATACAACAAATAACAGGTCTTCTTATTGAAAGCAGAAGAGAAAATATGGTTTGAATGAAGGTGGTTAAAGTCCCAGGTTTCACAGCCAAATACAAGGGTTCAAACATTTGCTCTGACATTTTCATTTGTGTGGGTTATCTTGGTTCTAAACATCACCCTGCTTCCTTGTGTCTACATGCTAATAACAACAATAGAAAATGCCTTGTGGAGCTGTTGTGATAATTAAATGAGGTTTTACTTTCTGGTAGAGGCTATTCCTAAAACATGAAGGGCCCTCAAATAAAAAGGAACTCTGTGATGTGGGTGGGCGAGAAGAGCCTTTATATAATAAGCCATGTTATTTCTTTTTATGTTTACATCCTGTTATTAAATTAAGTGACTTTTTTGGCAGATTGAATAACAGTAAAAAACATTCAGTTCACAGCCATGATATAATATGCACATGCATTTAAAAGCCTCTCTGATAGTTGGCTGGAATTCAGCCTGAGACAACTTCATAAACATGTATTTTATAACCTGCTTACTGGGATATTAAAGAAATAGGCTGTATTCATCTATCAATTACTCAATGAATGAAAATAGAATATTTTCAGAATGAAGAATGTTCCTTTTATAAGGCTGTTGATATGTGTGTGTGTGTGTGGGGGGGGGGGCTTCTTCCTCAGACCCCAGACATCTTTAGAATAGCTGATGACATGATGATGAACACATCAACAGAAGCACCAAATGACCAACCAACAGGGAGTCTGTCTTGCCATGAACAAATCTCTTTGGCTATAGCACTGAATAAAGACTATTTACACAGCCTTTCTATACCCAGCCCTGCAGTGTATGTGTATATATATATATATATATATATATATATATATACATATACATATACATATACATATATATATATGCTAAGTTGCATCTTCTAAAAGGAGAAGATAATTATTTTTATGAAACCATCCATTCTTTCAATAAATAAGTTGTTGAATACCTCAAACAAGCCAGAAAATAAAATAAAAAATAGCACAGAGAAATCTAAAGCAGTTTCGTGACTTGACCAAGGTTACACACTTAGAAGCAAAATGAGTTAGTTCTCAAACACATGGCTCAGCTCTGTTGGGTTGCTCCTGGCATGTCCTCTGGCTACAATAGCACTTACTTGTTTCTGTCATCATGATGGAAGATGCAACTTCAAGGGGGGCAAGATTCAGTAAGAATTAGCTCCAAAAGACAAATGATGCTGTTGTTCAGAAGGATTTTGCCTAGGACTATAATCATTATTGGGGGTGTACAGAGATATGCACCAATCCCAATGCTAAGTACTGGATATCCCCAGACAGTATAACAGGGAGTCACCTACCCATTTACCATCCAACACTATTCACTTGACCAGTCACTCTAGTTGAGATTTTGGTTTGTAATTGTATCAAGCTACTGTTAAGTATGCTCTCCAAATATACTTTCTTGGAAGGCTATTGGGATGGGGACCCAACAACAACAAAAATCCCATACCACTTCCTTCAAGACCTTCACCACATTCTTCTCTCAGTACCTGCAGTCCACTGGCCATTCATTCATTTCACTTGACAAATGTTGATAGAGCACCTCCTGTTTTTCAGTCACCATCGGAATGGAATTGATTTCCACTAGATGAGAATACTTCTCAATCACTTTCCCTTCTGTTGGGAGAGGGCAAGAAAGAGAGAAACATCAATGATGAGAATAATTAATTGGCTGCCTCTTGCAGGCCCCCCACTATGGACCGAGCCCACAACCTGGGCATGTGCCCTTGACCAGAATTGAACCTGGGACCCTTCAGTCCTCAAGCTGACTCTCTAGTTACTGAGCCAAACCGGCTAGAGTGGATCTAATTTTTGTTGCAGCCTCCTATCAGAAGCATTCTATTGTTTCTAGATCTTGGGTAGAGATCAACATTTATGGCCACACTGACCAACTAAACAGGAATGGATAAGAATAAGCAAAACAGGGGGAACCCTTGACCCCATGGCAGGTAAAGGCAGCCGTGGAGGTGAGTGACTAAGAGGATGGGCTCTGCAGCCAGACTTCATGGTTATGAAATCCAGCTCTGCCACTAGGTAGTTGTGCATGAATTCCAAGCAGGCTAGTTTACCTCTCAGTTACCTAAACTTACCTGTATAAGGAGAATAATAATAATTACATCATAGGGCTATTGGAAGAAAAATAAAAACCAGCATAAGAGCATAGGACAGTGCCATTTGGTGAGCACTCAATAAGTGTTAGCTATTGTTATTATTGAAAATGTTAAATATTTCTATCTAAACTCTATATCTTTTTGTATAGCATGTGAATTATATTCCCTAGTATGTGTCAAAGAACTATGTTATGATACTTTCCATACCTGGAGCCTTGTGGGAAAGTAATGCCAGAGTCATTATTATAAACATGGATTACTCTTTTATTATCAGGGCAAGAAGAAACAAACACTATTTTTAAAACTATTATTTAAAACATGTGTTGGTTTTCTTATTCTTACTCCTTTTTCTTATGATCTTAGTTTGTTTGTATGGGTTTTTTCTTTTTTTTCAGTTATCTTGTATGTCCCAGTCCTATGCTAATCTTTCTTTTCATTCTGATTATTCTTCTCTGGCTCTTGAGTCACACTACCTGGGTTTGTGTTTTGGTTCTTTCACATCCTGTATATGAGAACTTGGAGAATGTACTGAAATCTCTGTGCCTCAGTATTTCCATCTGTCAAATGGGGGGAAATGTTAGACCAGCACATTACTTTGTACATGTAGGCTCCCCAAAATTCTAGTTACTGTTATCACCCTGAGATCTCAGGATAATGTCTGACACGGTATCTGTTGCTGTAAAGACTTGCTGAGGTATGTTCTATGAGCAGCAAAGACACAGACCAAGGAATGTGCAGGGTAGTTTGTGAACATGCAGAGTTCCATGAGCCTCAGCATGTGCCACTCCAACCGTGAATGTCAAGCTCTCTTCCAGATGTTCAAGCATGCCGGCTCACAGGCACAACCCCAAGCCAGGCCTCTCCAGACAGCTCAGCAACTAAGGCCAATAAGCTGCCTTAATTTGGAAAATTCCACTCACGTTCCTGGCTTCTGGCTCTGTGCATGTCCCCAGAGGCTGTTATGCCAGCCTTGAATCCCAAATGCTGAAGAGGGAGAAAAGAGGGAATGGAAAAAAAAAAAAGGTAGAGGAAAGGTCGGAAATTTAAACTGAATTGTTTGGTAATGGAAAGTCCCTTTCAAGCCTCCATAATTCTTTATTTGGATTCCATTGAGCACGTGCCAAGAGAGAAAAAGGAAAGGTTAAATCCCTCTATCAGATCTGGCAAAAGAGTTCAGTGGAGCAGCTTAAGAACGGATTAGCTGTCCCACAATGCAAAAGTGCTAATACACAAGATGCCAGTGGGCTGCACACACCCCACCTCCCTCTCAGGCTTGGGGTCCACTGGCTCTGGGAGAGGGAAACTGGCCAACCAGGTGAGAGTTAGATCCCCAGGGAGGTGCAAAATGGTCCGTCTGCCCAGGGGTGGATTGAGGCCTCAGGGATATTCACCCTTTGAGAATATGATAAAGGCTTGCCTCCTTCTCCCTGAAAATACTCACATGTTTAAGATTTTACCAAAAACCTGGGGGGATCCAAGGATTTCGTGTATCCCACCCACAGACCTTGAACCTCTGCCTTAAAAACTTCCAGAGCTTTTTTGCTGGAAGTCTTGCTGTTTTTCACATGCCTCTTCCTGGCAGGCTTCCCTGGATTCAAAACCCTTTTGTTAAACGAAGATCAGATCCAAAATTCAGAACGTGTTTGTCTGGGGCCTGATGTGTCTGCGTTGGATTCAACAAAGCAGGCAAGTTTAGTGAAAAGTTAATCTGTCATTGGAGTCAATACTGGTTCTGCTCCTAGTGCCAGCCATCTGAGCTGGGTGAGGCTGGAAAGTCATTTCTTGCATGCCCAAGTGATTTCCCAGTGATAAAAAAAAAAAAAAAAGGCTGCATGAATATGAAAGGCTAGGGAGCAACTCTGACATGGCAGATGCTGGAGGTGCTGAGGGAAGGGGATACGGGTCCTTCCTTTTCCAAAGGAGCTTGCAATTAAGTCTTCTGATAAAGGCTCTATGAGACCTCACAGGGGAAGAATGCATCCTCTCTAAGAGGGTCCTTAAAGTTTATGCAGAAGAATATCTGGGCTACATTTCCAAGGGCAGTAAGAGTAGCCAGCTGGAAAAAAAGGGGGGTGGGGCAGGATATTTCAATCAAAGGTATCACCAAGTTCAAAATCAAAGACCTGATGAGAATTGCTGAGTATCTCATGTCATGTGGACACACTACTTACTGTGTCGCTGGGAGTTTTGAATGAAAACAAATACTTAAAGGACAATTCAAGGCCCGAGGAACGGGACTAAGGATGAAGAGATGTTTGAGCTATGGGCTTCTCAGTGAGTCTTCTCAGTGCCCTTCAGAAAGGCAGAGGCGGCTCTGAGAATGAGCCTTCTCTCTGCTTCCAGGTTTGCCTGACCTAGGCCTCCAGCTGCCATGGTTCTGCTGAGGGGAGTTGTTACAAATGACTGTACTTCCCCTTATGTTTCAGATTCTTTCACCTTCTTTTGAGATCTGTTCCCATATTTCAGATTAAGAGAAGTATCTACTTTCTTAGGATCTTTAAGATCCTGCGCCTCAGAGAATGACCTGGTTGGACATCAAGAGAGAAGGCCTAGCTCTCTGGGCAGAGGAAGCTTGGTTGGTTCTCTACCTGAAGAACATCCTAAAGCCTGTATGAGTGTATGCATACAAAAATGCATAGGATTTGGAAAAGCCAAGTCCCCTTTTCCTTATGAAGTTTTAAGCTTGTGTGTGTGTTGAAAGAAACACAATTCTCATATCCCTGACGTACTTGGGTTGAATATGTCCAAGTGCTTCATGATAATTTCTGCCATCAAAATTCTTGGAGCCTGGAATTTTAGTCTTAAGTTCTTTTCCTTGAATCTGGAAACTGAAGATTTGCCCCAAAAACAAAAAGAGCATGAACCACTCAGAACAGAACTTCAGTCATTTGCTTCATGCAAGAAAAAAAGAATCTTCTACAATAAACCCTTCTGTTGACATCCTCATCTGCCTCACTCACCTTATTTATTGACAGGGCAACTTCTTATCTTCCATTCCCTCAGACAGCCCAGTTCATGCCCTTTGCCCTGGCATCACTATCTGCAGTGCCCACTTCCACTCTCCAAATATCTTCGTTTAAATAAGAAATGATAGGGTCACCCATTACCCGGAAGAGTTTTGACATGCCCATTCTAGCCTTCCTTTCTATTTGTTATGGTCCAAAAAGAATTATCGCAAGTCACATATGTGATTTGTCTAGTAACTGCATTAAAAAGGGTAAAAAGAAATAGGAAGACTCAATTTATATACTATATATTTTAAGCTAATATAACCAAAGTATTATAATTTCAAAATATAATTAGTATAAAATACTAATAAGATAACTTACATTATTCTATTTGTACTAAGTCTTCAAAATTTACATATGGCATATCTCAATTAGGACCACCAGGTTCCAAGTGCTCAGTAGCCACACGTGGCAATTGCCTACTGTACTACTGTACTAAAGCATGCCATTCCCTGCTGGAGCAGTTCATCACAGAGTTCCTTCCAAGTGGCAGCTGACAACTCTATAAAAACTTAATACAAGAGGGAGTATGCTATAGTTCCCACTACTGAAGCTCCAGTGTAATAATTGAAATTCATTGTCACCTTCACCCATAACCCATCCTAATTTTCCTGGGAAATTATAATTTTCTTCAATTAATAAACTCTCACTCTTTCAATTACCTCACATTTTGAACTGGAATGAGAGAGCAAATTTTTAAATTGCAGGCACGCAGAAAGGAAAGGAGGGAGGCAGAGAAGGAAAAAAGAAAGAGGGGGAGGGCGGGCAGGGAGGGAGGAAGGGAAGGGGAAGAAAGGAAGGATACTTATCCATCCATCTGGCCCCTTGAAACAACACAATCTATTAGCTGTTGAATCTATTGCACACCATCCTGTGGATCAAGGCATTCTGATTGCCACTCTGACTTTGCTGTACATATGGGGATTCTGTCCACCTTGCTTCAGTGGTTAAGTGCTACCACGTGGTTTTTGCTTTTTCAGAGACCTATCATTTCATTGGATACTAGAGAAACCAGATCCATGGCAAACTCTCCCCTGGTTAACAGTGGCCTACAGAGGACAGACACTACTAAGTTTATCAAAAACCTCTTTCCTAAAGTGTTTCTTACTTAAAAAGCATGTTCTTAATTATATAGTTGAAACTCTAGTCATAACATTACATTTTCTTAAACATGGCATGTATTGAAAATACCAAGTATGTATAGACATCTTAACTCAAAAGACGTTAGTTTCAGATATTAATTTAAAAACTGTATTCTCCCAAACACATAATTTTAAACTGAGGTATTCTCAGTCTTGTACAATGGGGCACTTCCTAACTTAAAGAAGGGCTAGTCTCAAGGCTCTTGTCCTTATTATAATGCCCCTTTCTGATCTACTCATCTAAGCCATCAGGCTAATCTTGTATTTTGCATTTGGGGGGCTCTTGAGATAATAAAATTAATTTTCCTGCTAACTCTGCAGAACTTTTAACTTGATGGGCTTCTGCATTCTTTTCATGTCCAACGTGTATCTTATTAAAATTGTAGTCATTAAAATTTGGATCTCCCTCATTGCTTTACCTGATGATTTGCTTACACAAAAGGCCACTAGACCCCAAATAGTCACAGCAATCTTGAGAAAGAAGGACAAAGTTGGAGGGATCACAATACCAAATATGAAGCTATACTATAAGGCCACTGTTCTCAAAACTACCTGGTACTGGAAGAAGAACAGAAATATAGACCAATGGAACAGAACAGAGAACCCAGAAATTGACCCAAGCCATTATGCTCAATTAATATTTGACAAAGGAAAGAAGAGCGTACAATGGAGTCAAGACATACTCTTCAATAAATGATGCTGGGAAAATTGGACAGATACATTAAAAAATGAAATTAGAACACCAACTTACACCATACACAAAAGTAAACACAAAATGGATAAAGGGCTTAAACATAAGATAGGAAACCATAAAAATCTTAGAAGAACCTTTGGGCAGCGAAGTAGCAGACATTTGTTGTAGCAATATCTTTACCAAGACAGCTAGTAGGACAAGGGAAACTAAGGAGGAAATAAACAAATGGGACTGTATCAAAATAAAAAGCTTCTGTACAGTAAAACAAAACAAAACAAACATACAAAAAAACCATCAACAAAACAACAAGAAAGCCCACTTCATGGGAGAACATATTTACCAATGTTATCTCTGATAAGGGTTTAATCTCCAAAATTTATAGGGAACTCATACACCTTAACAAAAAGAAGATAAATAATCCAATAAAAGAAAATGGGGAAAGGACCTAAATAGACACTTTTTGAAAGAGGATATACAGAAAGGCAAAAGACATATGAAAACATGCTCAAAGTCACTAATCATCTGATAGATGCAAATTAAAACAACAATGAGTTACCATCTCACACTTGTCAGACTGTCTATCATCAACAAATCAACAACCGACAAGTGCGGGAGAGGATGTGGAAAATGTTAAGCGAAATAAATCAATCAGAGAACGATAAATATCACATGATCACACTCATTAGTGGAATATAATTAACAACATAAACTGATGAGCAAAAATAGAACCAGAGTCATGAAAGCATTGAACATACTGTCCAACCTATGAAGGAAGGTGTGGGTGTGGGTGTAAGAGATCAACTAAAGGTCTTGTATGCATGCATATGAGCATACTGTAACCAATGGACACAGACTGAGATGGGGGGAGGATGCCATGTGCTGTGGGGTGGGGATGGCTCAGGAGAGGTCAATGGGGGAAAAAGGAGAATATATAACACTTTTAACAATAAAGAATTTTAAAAATAAAAATAAAAGGCCACTCACTGATATCTGCCACTGGAAATGATAGACTTTCTCCGCAACTCCCATATTTGATTAGTGGTAAATCCAATTCCCATTTATTGTCTCTTCCTCATCAAAGTAGGTTTCTACGTGGTCATATCCATCTATGTATGTGTTCATGTACAAACACATTCCATTATTAATTCTTATATTCTTTTGTGAATCCCTATATTATTAAAGTATGACTTTTATATTAATTCCTTTCTCCCTCCTCTCTTCATCTATTTTCCCCTGTCTTCTTCCTTAGCACTTTCTCCTGAGACTGACACATAATAAATAAACAATAAATAATTTTAGTTAATTAAAAATTGGACAAATTCCAATATGGAGCAAGATTTTTTTAAGTCTCTCAAGAAAAAACTCACAGCTGAACATTTAAACGCGCAAGAGAAGCTTTGAAACTCTTGTCATTACCTGCTCACCAGCCTTATGTCATATGTAATCTGGAAAACTCTACAACACAAATTTGTTTGGGAGACAAAAATTACAGTCATCATGAAAACTTTAACTTGGAATTCCAATATTTGAGGATAATTAAAATCACAGCTTGCATGCTGCAGGAATAGCTACTTGAGTTTAATGTACTATTGTGTGCAGTGTAAGGGTTGATGACTTTCCTTTTCCCCAGCATTTTGGACTTTGATATCATTTCCTTTTGGTGAGTTAAATTTACTTAAGTGTCAATATTTTCCAACTCAAAGTGCAAATTAACTTTATGTACTTTTTCCCCAATAAAAGCAACAGTCTACAAAATTGTAAGTGCTCTCCTGTTTTGGATTTTGCCAAATACTTTGGACTTGAGTTTTGTTTTAGAAATGTGTGTGTCAGCCTCAGCAAGCCCACAGTTTCTAGACCAAAAGACTTAATTGTCAAGTGGATCCACCATCACATTGGTTTTCCATTGGGATTCCTCCTCCTTTTTACCCTGGGAAGACAGTGTGGCATAATTAAAAGAGCATGAGGTCTAGAGAACTTTTTATTTGGAACCCAGCTCTCGGTAGAACACTGGGTAAAATATTTTATTACCTTTTAGTCTTTCTTAAAATAATGATAATGATGATAATTGAATACTTACTGTGTGCCAGGTTCTGTTCTAAGTATCTTTCAAACATTATTACACTTAATAATTATGTTTTCAACTCATCTTACCACCTTGAAGATAAGGAAAATGAGGCTTATTGAGGTCAAATAACATGTTCAAGATCACTGAGCTAATAGAGAGTAAAATATTTTATTGTTTTTGTTTTTATCCTCACCTGAGGATATGTTTTCATTGGTTTTAGAGAGAGAGGAAGGGAGAAGGATAGACAGAGAAACATCAATTAGTTGCCTGTCATATGTGCCCTGGCTATGAATCAAACTAGTCACCCAGCTATTTGCCCTGAACAGGAATCAAATCCATGACCCTTCGGTGCAATATTTCAACCAACTGAGTCACATTGGCCAGGGCTGAGAGTAAAATTTTGATCCCAATTCATTCAACAGAGTCCCAGTTCCACTGCTTCCTGTTCTCCCCTCATTGGCTGCTATAAACTAGAAGTGGCACCACTGTCAGAACCTGAACTGGGAGAGGCGATGCAGGGACCATACACCTGACCTAAGCCCAGTGTTGTTAATTAACCATAACAGTCCTGACCCCTAAACTAGTCCTCTTCCTGACTTGAGAGACGATCACGCAAAACCAACTTGTCAGAACCTTCCCAGGGGTTCAAATTCACACAATCCTGCATAATAAGCATAGCACCAACCCCTGGGAGAAATCTTCTTATCAGGCTGCCTCTTGGAAGTGTGCCAGTCTAGTGTCCCAATACAGTCCTGTAGGCAGAAGTTCTAAAGAAACTCAAGGTATCTAGTCGACCCACCTGAGATTCAAAGAGTCAAGAGGTGCCCCAATGGGCATCAAAACCAAACATCATGTCCAGACCTGGAGGCCAAGGCTCTAAAAGTTCAGCAACCCTCGATGTTCAGGGCAGGGCAGAGACCACACTCTCTTGGGCCTCAGGACTGTTATCAATCGGATATCCAGCTCTGGGGAGGAGGTTGGTCTGAGAGTAAAGAAAGGTGATGGAAATATCATCTTGGCAATATTCACATTCCTACAGGCTGGACTGTTATCCCCTTCTACATTACATAAAACACCGTACTGTCCTTCCACTAAACTCACCTATTTTTGCTTAAGCCAATTTAAGGCAAGTACCTGCCTCTCAAATCCAAAATAATCCTGAAAAATGCACCAGTGAACAATTTCATGCTGATGATTTATTCTAAGTTTGTCTTTGATAAAAATGGTTCAGAGGACTGTGTCAATCAAATTGAAAGTGTAATATCATGAGTTAGGACACTAAGGACAGGTTCCCATCTGTCACTTACTGAATGCATGACTATTAAGCCAGTTATTCCACTTTTCTTGTTCAGATTACTCACCTTGTTTAAAATATCAAATACACACAAACACACACACACACACACACACACACACATACACACACACACAAACAAACACATGCATGCATTCTTTATCTTCCTTTCTCACTGTATCTATTCCATAATATTTTTCATTTCTAATCTACTAAATAATTTACTTATTCATTTTGCTAATTGTCCTTCCTACTAAAATATAGCTTTATACAGATACAGCTGGATCCCCCTGGTCCAGAATGAAATTCAATTCCTGAAAATTTAATACACAGTTGTGGCAGTTACTATTGAAGGTATTATGTGAGTTGATTAGACCATATCAGGGGTTACCCTCTTGAGATCCTACAAACCCCATGAGTTCATGAAGACAGCATTAGAAAAGCCTTAGGCTAACTTAAATATTATTAAAAACATAATGAAGATAACACATTTTAACCATTACCACATTCTTCTGGTTAACACATCTACCATCTCCTTAAACAAGAGAATTTAATGCTGCTTAAAGTTGCTATTTACTATTGTTTTATAGTATTTTCATGAATTATGTAGGTCTCTTGTTTAGTAAAATGATAATGCCATTAGTATGACCAAAAGTACAATTTTTTTAATGAACAAAACCAGGGAGATGATACAAGAACAAAGCTTTTTGGGAATTCTTTACTGTGTGACACTTCACAAGTTAATTAACCTTCTCAAACCACATTCCATCACCTTAAAAATTGGCATGGTATAACTAGCCCAATATGAAAAATAAGTTATAGTCCTAAAATCAAGGCTTTCATGTTGCTGGAGCTGCACGAGAAGTGCAAGGAAATATGTCAGTGCAGTGTAAGTCCAGATTTTCCAAAATGTTCTATTTAAGTTAGGAATTCTTTTTAAAAATACAAGTTCAACAGACGTGTAAGATTCATTGAATCCCTATGATGTCTCCTGGTCTTCTGTGTGTCCTCTTTTGAAAAGTACCTCAACTCTCACAACAATACTGCAAAATAGGCTGAGGACATAAAAGCTCAGAAAAGTCAAGTAAAGTTCAATGGCAAGCAGCATACATGAGCATAAAGTTTATCTCTCCAATTCTCAAGGAAAACAAACAATATTTGGGAGCTCAGTTGATAGTTTAATTCTGATTATAAATGAAGAGAATAGGCACAGCTGGAGGAATAAGATATGGTCTTAAAGGAAACAGAAAGAGGTCATTGGAAATAAAGAGTGACAGGCAGGTGTGCGACCAAGCTAATTTTTGCTTTCTGCTAAAGTCTGGATTATCTGAAATTAGTATCTGAGTGGTATAGGAAACCAACATATTGCTTTTTCTCTGTTGGTTCTTAAGCAACCAGGAAGAAGGTCAGAAGAGAAAATTTGAATTGGAACAGAACAGAGAACCCAGAAATCAACCCAAGCCATTATGCTCAATTAATATTTGACAAAGGAAGCAAGAGCATACAGTGGAGTCAAGACATACTCTTCAATAAATGGTGTTGGGAAAATAGGACAGACACATGAAAAAAAAAAGAAACTAGACCACTAACTTACACCATACACAAAAATAAACTCAAAATGGATAAAGGACTTAAACATAAGACAGGAAACCATAAAAATCTTAGAAGACTCCATAGGCAGAAAAATATCAGACATATGTCATAACAATATCTTTACCAATACAGCTTCTAAGACAATAGAAACTAAGGAGAAAATAAACAAATGGGACTATATCAAAATAAAAACCTTCTGCAGAAGAAGCCATCAATGAAACAAGAGAGCCCACTGCATGGGAGAACATATTTGCCAATGTTATATCTGATAATAGTTTAACATCCAAAATTTATAGGGAACTCATACAACTTAACAAAAGGAAGATAGCCCAAATAAAAAAAAATGGCAAAGGACCTAAATAGACACTTTTCGAAAGAGGACATACAGAAGGCCAAGAGACATATGAAAACATGTTCATAGTCACTAATCATCTGAGAGATGCAAATGACAAGGACAATGAGGTACTATTTCACACCTGTCAGAATGGCTGTCATCAACAAATCAACAAATGACAAGTGTTGGCCAGGATATGGAGAAAAAGGAACTCTCATGCACTGCTGGTGGGAATGCAAATTGATGCAGCCACTGTGGAAAACAGTATGGAGTTTCCTCAAAAAACTAAAAATGGAACTCCCATTTGACCCAGTAATCCATGTCTAGAAATATATCCCAAGAAAAAAGAAACACCAATCAGAAAGGATACATGCACCCCTATGTTCATAGCAGCACAATTCACCATAGCTAACATTTGGAAACAACCTAAGTGCCCATCAGCAGATGAATGGATTAGAAAACTGTAGTACATCTACATGCTGGAATACTATGCTGCTGTAAAAAGAAGACAGTAGGGTGGGTGAGAGCATGTGCTGGGGGGGGTGGGAATGGCTAGAGAGAGGTCATTGGGGGAAAAAGGAGACATATGTAATAAAAAACAAACAAAAGAAACCCTATTATCTATTTACATATATACACACACATATATACACACATATACATATATATGAAAATGCTGATGCGATGTTGTATTTATGTCCTTCTAGGGTTACTTATGTCCAAATGAATTTATTGCTACTCAAGGTCCATTACCAGGAACAGTTGGGGATTTTTGGAGAATGGTTTGGGAAACCAGAGCAAAAACATTGGTAATGCTAACACAGTGTTTTGAAAAAGGACGGGTAAGTTTTTAAAAAATCTTTTCACAAAATATTATTTGTGTTAATGTATGTGTGACAATTTCAGCTAATACTGCAAATCAACAATAACTTGGATATCTATAAGGCAATTTTAACTAAGTAGCAATAACTTTGATACATATCTATATAACAGTGGTTCTTACGACTGGTGATTTTCTCTGAATACAGATCAGATGCCATCAGTATTGGCCAGAGGACAACAAACCAGTTACGGTGTTTGGAGATATAGTGATTACAAAGCTAATGGAGGATGTTCAAATAGATTGGACCATCAGGGATCTGAAAATTGAAAGGGTAAAAAAATGGTGGGGGCAGGAACATGATAGCAAGTATGAATGCTCTAAATTTGTAAAATGAATTCTTAGAGCTATGCCTTGCAATGAT
>NW_006299715.1:2800292-2881630 GCF_000327345.1 Myotis davidii
ACTGCTGGTGGGAATGCAAATTGATGCAGCCACTGTGGAAAACAGTATGGACTTTCCTCAAAAAACTAAAAATGGAACTCCCATTTGACCCAGTAATCCATGTCTAGAAATATATCCCAAGAAAAAAGAAACACCAATCAGAAAGGATATATGCACCCCTATGTGCATAGCAGCACAATTTACAATAGCTAAGATTTGGAACAGCCCAAGTGCCCATCAGCAGATGAGTGGATTAAAAAATGGTAGTACATCTACACAGTGGAATACTATGCTGTTGTAAAAAAAGAAGGAACTTTTACCATTCACAGCAGCATGGATGGACCTGGAGAGCATTATGCTAAGCAAAATAAGCTTGTCGGAGAAAGATAAATATGATATTATCTCACTCTTTTATGGAATATAATGAACAACATAAACTGATAAACAAAAATAGATTCAGAGACATAGATGCAGAGAACAGACCATCAAACCTCAGAGGGAAGGCAGGGGAGGTTGGCAGGAGGTAGGGGTAAGAAATCAATTAAAGGACTTGTATGCATGCATATAAGCATAATCAATGGAAACAGACAGTAGGGTGGGTGAGAGCATGTGCTGGGGGGGGTGGGAATGGCTAGAGAGAGGTCATTGGGGGAAAAAGGAGACATATGTAATACTTTAAACAATAAAGAATTTAAAAATATAGATGGATTAGAATATATTATAATAATTAACACTCATTTTACATACTGATCATTCTAATGACATTAAAAAAAGGTTAAATTGTGTTCATTATATAGTAATAAAAATGTAAAGCCTAAAAACTATTTGAAATGATAATCTGAATTTCTCAACATCACCATGCTCCTTTGTAGTCAGGAACCTTTTCATGGTTATCTCTGTCTAGACTTCCTGAGGCTACTCACTGAGTCTTAAACATAAAAATAACTATCACTTAAGAGCAATTACTTTATGCCGATGTAAACTTGGATGTTTTACACATAGTATCTTGTTTCATTTTTGTGCTTAAAAACATCATTATGTAGGTATTACTACTCTTACTTTAAGGATGAGAAAACTAAGGCTCAGAAAGGTAAAGGGATTTTATAAAACAATGATAGGCTAAATTTTGCTAAATTAACAAAAAATCCTCAAATCTCATATGTTCAAAGTAACAAAGGTTTATTTTCCACATAAAGTCCTTCTGCTCTGAATCTAGGAGACTCTCTAGGAATGAATTTTCCCCATATGTTAAATTGACAGTTCAAACTGAACACCCAACCTTGAGTCTTTCATTTTAATGTGGGGGCTTCTCGATAACCATTGTGGCAGGAGAAGAGAAGAAAAGGAGTGGAGGATCTAACACTGACAAATGCTGCAGCCCAGAAGTGGCATGTGTCCCTTCCATTCACAGCCCACAAGCAAGAACAAGCCCCCACTCAACTGAGCTTACTCATAAGGAAAGAAGAACTAGGCACTGGTGAATCCTAACACAGACTTACCTAAAGCCACACAGGGAAATGACAGAGTAGCATTTTATTTCAAATTCCTATTTTATTACTTTGTCAACCATCTCAAAATGATTCTATGTTTAAATGGGAAACTGTAAAAGCAAGATTCTCAAATATTGACAAATTTTGGAGGACTGTGAATGCCTAGAAATGATTTAGGACAAGTAAAAACTTCTTCCACTTTAAATTATACCTTAGTGTCAGCCAAATATGTGGGAAACATCAGAGGCCTCTAAAATTCTAGCCCCCCTCCCCAGTAGTGCCATCATGTTCAGCTCAACACATTATCCCAAATAAACAATCTACCAGTAAACATTACTACTGCAGATAGTATAGCCCACATTTGTTGAGCAATTGTATCAAAGCAAATGTTCTTCAAAGTTTTTTTTACCCATAATCATTCATTTCATCATTATAAGAGCTCATTGAATTAAGTACTACTGATGTTCTCATTTTTATGTGAGAAAAGTGATGCAAAGAGTGATCGAATTATCTAGATTTGCTATGCAAATTCAATTCAAGAAACGTTCCCTACCTTGTGTATCTAAATTCTAGAGCTGCCTCCTTCTGGAAGGAATTAAATATGAACAAGTCAGCACACCAAGTTCTCAAAAAATCAGAGAAGGCACCTGGCCAGGCCCAGAGAGACATGTGCCAAATTTCAAAGCTTTGGTTAAATACCAGACCATCAAGTTACACAAACCAGTTTTTAAGATAACTCAGTGAAAGGAAAACAGGAACAAAAAGACCAAGCATAGTTGGACCAGTGCCACAGAGAGCTCGGCACCCTGCAAGGGTCTTAGGCACTCTAGGAGTCAATCTCAGCAGCTTCCTCCTCCTCACTTATGATCAGCAGGGATTCTTGATAGAATTTAATACAAAAAAACAATGAATGAATAGAAAATATATTTTTTAAATAAACTATAATGGCATAAAATATCAAGTACTTAGACATAAATCTAACAGAGATGGAAAGGAACTTTATGGAAAATCATGTAAAACTATTGAAAACATTAAAGGACAAAATGTAAAAGTTCAACATCATGTTCATGGATAGTAAGATAGAATGTTTATGTCATTTCTTTTCAAATTGATCTATAAGTCTGCAAAGTCAATGTAAATTCTAATATTGTTAGAACAGGTTATTTTTAAGGAACTTGGCAAGTTGAATTAATCGTTTTATTTGGAAGAGCAAAGGGCCAATGAGAGCCAAAACACTTCTGAGGGAGGAAGAGAAAATAGTGAAGTTTGGCTTTCAAAATATTAAGCATGATTATTAGGTGGTGGTAATTAAAGCAGGCTGCTGTTGGTGTGCACATGGACCAATAACTACATGAGAAGATAAGAGAGCCCAGCAACAGGCCCACACATGTGTAAAAATTTGATTTATTACAGTTCCAGCATTGCATATAAGTGGGCGAAAAAAGAACTATTCAACAAATGACCTTAAATCTATTGCTTATATATATGGACAAAAATGAAATTTGACCCCTATTTCACACATATTCAGAATCAATTCCAGGTGGATTAAATACTTAAGTGTGAAATGTAAAACAATAAAACTTTTAGAAAATAATATGGGAGAACACTAGAACATCTTTATGAGTTTTAGATAGGGAAGGTTTTCTGAACAAGAACTAGAAAGTACAATTCATGAGGAAATGAACAATATTAATAACATCTGTTCATCCAAATACAAATTACAAAATACAAAAAATTACATGACAAACCACCAAGTCAGAGAAGATGTTTGGGAGAATGTAATGACAAAATTAGTATCCAGACAGTAAACAGGATTTATATTAATCAAAGAATTAAGGACAACTCAAAGAAAAAATATGCAAAACTTTTAATAAGCACTTCACAAAAGCGGAAATTCTAATTCCCAACAAACATTTTAAAATGTTATTCAATGCACTAGTAATCAAAGAAAACTAAAACCATGAGGTTGAGCTTTTCATCCAACAGATTGGCAAAAATCAAGGATTGAGAATATCAAATATTGGTAAGGATGGGAGGCAGCCATATCCCTTATATACTGCTGGAAGGATTACAAATGGCTATAGTTACTTTGCAAACAAGACAATAGCATTATATAATAATACTAGAGGCCCGATGCATGAAATCCGTGCAAGAGTAGGCCTTCCTTCCCCCAGCTGCCAACACTGGCTTCCCTCTGGCACCTGAGACCTGGGCTTCCCTCGGAGCCCTGGCTTCATCCGGAAGGACATCCAGAAGGACATCTGATCTAATTAGCATATTATGTTTTTATTATTATAGATTGAACATGTGCAGATCCTGGGACTCATCAGTTTTCCTCCCAAATGTCTACCCTATGGAGAATCTTGTCCACTCACATTGTGAGATTACCTAATAATGTTGAGAGAAGCACTGATAATATCGAGAAAAAGGGAGCAACTAAAATATTCATTAGGAATAAAGTGGGTAAGTGAATATTGCCTTATCCATACACTAGTATATCTGCAGTACCAAAAAGAGTAAATTATAGCTACTCGAAAAATGTGGCTATGTCTCAGAGTACAATGTTAAAAAAAGCAAATAGCAGAAGATGAATAGCAATGTGATTCCATTTATATAGATGTCAAAAGCATGCAAAACTAAAATGTTCTATTGTTAAGAAATGCAAGCATAAATAGTATAACTATAAAGGGAAGCTAGAGAAGTTTTAGTACAATATTCAGGGTTGCTGTTGCCTCTGGTAGGACAGGCAGATGATGAGGGTGGTGGAGGGTGCATATACAATGGGTTTCAAAAATAATGGGTAATGGTATGTAGGTGTTAATTTTATCGATATTTTATATAAAGCATACATATTTTAAGATCAAGATTTTATTTAATATACAATTTTAAAGAAACATTTAATATGTATATGAAAATTATATACTGCCTTGCACTGAAAATCATTAACTTATAACTTTCCTGTTACTAAGTATTTTAGTGAATGCTATTAATAACTAATACTAACCCCTTAATACATGCCAGGTATTGAGTAAATACTTTATATGCATTATCTCACTTAATCTTCTCAAACCTTTTCATCTTTATGCCCATCATTTAGATGAAAAGACTAAAGTACAAAAAAAGTTACATATACCCTAAAGTTTCATGGGTGTCAAAGTGACCCTTGCTGGCTCCCTTGAGCTCCCCAAGTCTTAGCTTTCAGTGTCACACCAACATTTAGATTCTCAGTACATATTTAGTGGCCAGTGGACTAGTAATATTGTTCCTACTGCCAAGAAGCTTGAATAATCTGACTCAATGACCTTTGAAGATGAGGCTTGAAACCATGACCCCCAGCCAGTAGAGGCTGATAACAAGTGAAAGCAATAGGAAACATGCTAACCATCTTGGACACTATAGGTAAGTCAATTCAAGGGGATGAATTCAAAACAGTGCTAGTCTTATAAGATTATTGAAAAAACACCCAAGCGTGCTGTTGAGGGAAGGAGCAGAAAGAATCCACAAGTTTGGAATAGTCCTTCTGGGAGGCAGTCACTTTCTTTGTATGCTATCATTTTATTTTCACATTTATTCTACCATGGGCATATTTTTTAAATATACTTTTATTTATTTCAGAGAGGGAAGGAGATGGAGAGAGAGACAAAAGTATCAATGATGAGAGAGAAACAGTGATTGGCTACCTCTTGCATGCCCCCTACTGTGGATCAGGCCTGCAATCCAGGCATGTGCTCTGACTGGGAATGGAACCGTGACCTCCTGGTTCATAGGTCAAAACTCAACTACTGAGTCATGCCGGCCAAGTGGCATTTTTTATTATAACTTTTTTTGTGGATGAGAAAACTGAGGTTAGGCATGCTTTCTGCCTCACCCAAGGGTGCCCATCCAACAAGAAATGGATCTGTATTTGAATTGCAGTCCACCTGATTTCTAAATTCCATCCATCCCAATCCATCTTTCCTCTGCAAGGCCACATCCAGAAAGTCACATGACTGAGCTCTGCTCTGTGCCAATCTGTCCAATAGGTACAAAGTGAAGGGTATAGTGACATCTCATGTGATAACAGATGGTGTCAAATGACATGCTCAGGTTTGAATACAAAATTTGTATGAACCTTGATCTTTATAATTCTCATCTGGAAAATTGTACTAATTAACAACAATAATAATGAAATAATAATGAAACCAACCTTATAAGACTGTCACAGCGATTACAAAAATGATCGCCTATGAAATGCTTGACATCTAGAGGCACATAGACAGGTTTATGCTCTGACCTCCCCCCCCCCCCCCCCCCCACTCTAAGTAGGCAGCTGCCCAGATTGGCCTGGATTCCCCACGGAGTAGCAGAAAGGCCTTGGTGGACTGTTGTCCATCCTCTAGGCTTCATCTCCTCATTAGTACAGGGTGATAGACAAGATGACATGAGGAAGGACCAAGCCACAGGGTCACCTTGGACTAATAAAGCTTCAAATGTGAGATGGGGAATATCCTCTATCATGTGAGGGCAGGGAGTGGGGGAGATGAATCTTGATCTATTTTCCTCTGCTCCAACAGGAAACCTAACCCTCACCACCCACCTCACTGGGATCTGGGAAGGATTAATGAGACATAATGCTCAATGCTCTGCCGAGAGCTATTACCACCTCACAGAGGGGAAAATCCCATTGTTGCCAGCAAACCAGACTGCCGATTTGATGAGGTGTGAATATTTTCAGTGTAACAGTATGTAAACACCGCTTTTTTCATCCAAGTCATCACTCTGCACACACTCTCATGCATTTTTATGAGGCCATTTCTCTGTGGCTGTAAATATTCTGTGCTTGCCCTTTTCCATGAGCCCGAAGAATGTGCTGATCAGGGGCCCCAGCTGAGCCTCCTCCGAGCTCCTCACGGTGTCCTCCTGGAGAAATGCTAATAGGCGTATTCCCATTCCGTGCCAGTGTGTGTGCTTCCCCTCTGGCCGCTGCACATTGCATCATGCAAGGCCAGGGGCACAGAGAGGCCTCTGTTGGAGAAGGTCCAGCTATTTCATAGGAATAAATGTGGAGCAGCAACGTGATCACTGAGACACAAAAGTGGAACAAAGGCAGGGTGCCCGATTCCAAATTGTGTTCCTGCCACACTTGCTTACAAAGTGAGAAGAAGCATAACTCTTCAAACTGATACCTTTTCAGTAAACAATTCCACTATTTATTCATTTGGCAAACATTCACTGGGTACAGGTGCTGGACCCTGGGCCACACACTAGAATATAAAAGTGAGTGCGACTCAGCTCCAGCTTTCACATGGTCTCATTTCAGTGAAGGGCTTGACAAAGAAACAAAGAACAATTCGGGGTAACTATGGAGGGCAGAGATACCCTCCAGGCCCTCTGCCACACAACCCCTGAAGAGTGGCCTTCTCTGCAACATTTGGGGAAGATGGGGTTTGTCTTTTGTCTTCCTGGAGGGATTGCCCTTGTCAGCTGTTTCTAAGGTTAATATTTGCTCCCCAACTCTCACTCTGCGGCTGGTTACATCTCAAATTCTAGGTCCATGGCTATCAGGGACCCTGTTCCTGTGTTGCTCTTGGTCCTGGGCAGTAGGGGAATGAGGGGCGGGCCAGGCTTTCCTCTGTTGCTCCAACATGCACTGTGTACATGACCACTGAGCAAAGTCACAGGCACACAGCTAATTTCGCTGAAGGATGGCATGCATGGAAGTCCAAATGTAAAATTATACTGAAAATAGCAAATCCTCAAACTACAGAGTGTATCTTATACAATTTTATTAACCAATGTCACCCAATATATCTAATAAATTTTAAAAAAATATGTAAAAATAAGAGTATCAAATACTGTCATCTCCACCTCCAAAAAATTCCCAAATCAACAATTCTATGCACTGCCAATATGACAGTCCCAATCAAAGCTACTCATAATGTGTAATTTGATTCATGTAATAAGATAATACCCCTGATTTTTCAGATTCTACTCTTTGTCCTACTCCAAAAATCTATTCTCCTTCAACAATCATAACAACTTTTAAAAATATAAATTATATCATATTTTGTATTGCATGAACTCTCCAATAACTCTTAAAATCCAGACTCTTCCACTGGTCTTCAGATCTGGCCCCTGCTGACCTCTACAGTGGTTCTCTGACTACTCTCACCCTTGGGCCCAAGTCCAAACCTCAAGTCCTTTCTGTGCCTACAAGATGCTCAGCTTGTTTCCACTTTGAGGTCTGTGACTTTGCTTTTTTAATTCTGTTTGGAATCCACTGCCTCCAGGTCTGCCCTTGGCTGCTGCCTTTTCATCATGTCTCAGCTCAAATTCCCTCTCCTTACTGACTGTCCAAATTACTCCCCAGCCCTCCAGGTGCTCTCTAACAACATTTCCACTTTTATTTCTCAAATAGCTATTATCATGACTTGTACACATTGTGTATATTTCCCTGCTTTTGTATTTATTTTGTCTTGCTCCACCAACTTGGTAAGCCCCATTAGGAAAAGCTTCTTGCCACCTGTATCCTCTGTATCTCTACCACCTAGCACCTGCCAAATATCATGGCTCAGTAATAGAATGGGCGTCCTCAGAACACAAAGGAAAACTATAAGAAAAGTTTAACTCTTCTCAGTTCTCACACAATGCACAGTCCAGAAAACCACCTTTCTCTAGGCTTCCACACCAATCCCCGACCCTACCCACAAGGCTTGGTCTGCACATAGAATCTACGTCCTGACAGTGCCTGATGCCTTTGCTCTCCACCTAAGGGCTGAGGAACACTCAGCCATATCCCAGCAGTACATGTTTCAAAGTCCACGTCATTCAGTCTAAACTTGCAGCAAGTTTTTCCAAGATCAGCTCTGGCCTTCAACATTCATCATGGCAGTTTAGTCTCTTCAAATTCTCTTCTGAACCAGGTGCAAAAATTCCCCTTCATACTTCTTAATCATCAAATGAAATATATTAGCACACGAGACTTGGTTGGAAAGTTTGTAAGGAGGACATTCTGATAAAAGGGAAGTGTGTGGAAGGCCTCCTGCCCTGTTTATCAGAATTCTGACTTAGAGGAGACAGGGGAGTATCAAAACCGGCACCCCTAATTATTCCTTGACCTTTCCAAACAAGTCTGCATGTGCAGACTCCCAGGTGTTTACCGGAATCCTTATGCCTAATCCCTGGATGCCCTTGTCTAGAGGACAACGTAAACACATCTGTCCTCCCAAGATTACTCACCCTACTGATTATATCTAAAGATAAAAATTCCAATAAAAGCCGATCGAGGCAGGCAATCGAGGCTGCTTGGACCCTTGAGCCAGGCAAGCCCCTTAGCCTCCTCTAAGTAAGTATCTGAGTAATCTGTTCAGGAGCCGCTGGTCAGCCCTGACACAAGAAAACAAACAAAAAAACACATTTTCTAGGAATAAACATCAGTTCTCAAGCACAAAGCCATCTGCACCCACCTTAAGTAAGGAGAACTTCTTCCTAACAGCCATGATAGCTTCACTGTTGTCACTATATGGAGAGGGAAGGCCACATGCCTTCAGATTGTGCCCTGGGTCCTCAGTGATTTCTGAGAAGCAAGGCTCAGCACAAAACCATCTGCTCCCACTGACCACCCCTTAACTAGTGGGAGATCAGTAGAAACAGGTTTGAAACCATGTGAAACTCATTTAGTGCTGTTGTTGTTTTTCTTTTACTCTTTCATTGAGGCCACTTCTTTGGTAGATTATCTTCCTGTTATTTCTAGACACAGAAGAAATGGATATGCATCCCTTTGCCCAAGCGAGGGAGGAAGTGGTTTTCCTAGGGAGGAGTGGTCCTTCCAGGTACAGATGAAAATGATAAACCCCAAGTGCCATGCTGCTTGGAGGAGAGGCCACTAACTCAGCCTAGGGTGACAATGGATGTGGTGGAAATGGGAGTAAGCAGGGAGAGGATTCCCAGGCAGGTAATACTCAAGCCATCCCTAAAGAGTTACCGGACATTCCAGGCAAAGAAGAAAGGAAATCATTTCAGTCAGCATCAGTTGGGCAAAATCCTCAAGGCAGCTGAGAGCAAGAAATACCCGGAGAACCCAGGGAATTTCACAGCCAAAGCATAAGAAGGCAGAAGAAGGGAGTGGCAACAGGTGTGTGTGAAGAGGTAAGAAAAGCCCCTCTCTTGAATGAACTGGTGACTAAAAATAATGTCTGCACACTTCTCCAAAAGTAAAAGAAAACAAGTGGAAGGTTTTTAAGCAGAGAAAAAAGGAGTTTGGATTCTAGGACTTCACTGTAGCCCCAGAACTTGCTGAGGCAATGCCTGCCCCTCCCCTGTTGGTGGGTATCCTGCCAGACTCCTCCTCCCTGGCTGCCTGTCCCTGAGCACTGAATCATGACCAGGCACTAGGATTTCTAAGAACAGCAACCACAAACCATTACCTGAGAAACAGGTTTGTGTCCTTTACGATGGAAGAGACCTAATTAAAGTTCCCAGTAGTTAAAATGAGCAAATGTTACTTATATAATGTCTTATTCATTAGACTGTCTGTATTTCCACATGTCTTGTTTAAATAAATCTTGATATTTAGAAGGGATTGTTGGTGTCAGAGGTACCTTTCTTCTGACTTATATGTGACTGTTGATCCTTATCCAAAACAAATTGAGGTCTGCTGGCTAATCTTTATGCAATAGACCTGACATTTTCATTCTCAAGGTTATTAATCAGTTGTTATATACCAATGCGGGTTCTTGTAAAAAGACAAAAAAAATCCCATACATATTATCCACACAGACTCTTCAAGGTCTCCCAACATTGTGTTGAACCAGCATCCTTTCAGATAATGTTCCCAGCAAGCCAAGCGAAGAACAAACCGAACAAATTGACGTTGACTTGTGTTAATGCCTGCACTCACCGCGTGATTAAAATACAGCTGTGTTGAACAAATGGGGGAAATAGTGATAAATGTAATTAGAACATCAACTGCTAAACTTTAGAAGCCATGCCGCTTAGAGGAATGAACACTAAACCAGGGAATTAAAGGTCTCCATTTGCACCCAGCCCTGCTCCTGCTTCACATCTAGGTTCCTCCTCACCTGTAAAATGGGCTGCATGAGGAGGTTCATGTAAGATTCTGCATCAACATTAAAAGCAGGTATCCTGCTTAGAAGGTAGTGTTATTACTCTCATCATAACCACCATTCCATTATTGGGTTGAAAAAAGGAATGATTAGTGGAGGCTAATTTTTATAGTGACTGTGTTTCCATAAGAAGGAATTTGGGGCTTGTTCGTTTCGTTTTGCCTCTAGTTGGGGTCCACACTCACCCTTTTGTGTCCTCAGTGAAGTTAGCCAATCTTTCCTAGCCTCTATTTTTTTTTTCCCATGGGTAAAATGAACACAGTAATAACTTCTTCCTCAAAGAGCTCTTGTGGTGATGGAGAACATGTTCCCATCACCCCACACGGGACTTGGAATGTGCTAATGCTTATTCTCTGCACCCTATAAAAAGTTTTGCTGGTATTTTCTATTGAAACAAATGAGTTACCTTCAAGAAGGGCCAACAGGATCAAGAAAGATGGGCTGTGTCTTCACCTCTCTGGGAAGCCTCCCTTGACCCTTCATCTGTCCTCTGATGTGTTGGCTCAGGATGCCTTAGTGTAGGGCCATGTGGTGCTGTAATCCACTGTTTATTAGGCCATCTCCTCAACTGGACTGAAAGTTCTTTAAAGAAAATTACTGCATTTTCTTCACCATTGTTCCTTAGGGACCATCCACATTGTCTGGCACATGTGCATAAATATTGTTGACTAAAGATAAAAATAAAATAAAGGTGCTAAAATTCTTGTGGCTCCCTGGGGACCCTGAGAGATACTCAAGATGTGTGATTTCAACCAACTTTGTTTGATGCCTACCAGGTATCAGACATCTGAGTAGATTCTGTTTCGAGGTGAGCTCCATAAACAATGAGAAGGAATCTTGCAGTTATAATATATGAAAATCAGAAAATGGATTTCAAAAGGTGTTGTTGAACCTCAGGAATTTGGCCTTGAGCTTATATAGTAAAGGATTGGAATAAGAACTTCTTTGGAAAGAGGGAAGGATAATATGATGAATGAAAGCAGGAAACATGTATTTGGGCTACATCAGAAAAGGCTGTAAAGACCTACAAAATTCGGACTGTATTCTGTGCATAAAGAGGAGCAACTCCAAATTCCAAAGCAGAAGAATAACAGATGGGAAAGCACACCAAAGGCCCTTGCCGGGCACCCTCAGGCATGACCAGGGATAAGACACTCCCTCATAGAACTGAAGATTCTGTTGGAAAATCTCTTAGTTTTCTCTTTCCTTGACTGGATAAGCTGATCTGTGTTTTCATCCCACCTCGTGGACACTGCTGAATAGCCTGGAATTCAGGTCATGCCTGATACTTACACATAAAATAAATTAGAATTAAATAAACAAAATTAAGTGAAATAAAACATCCCTCTCCCAAAAAAGGAACCTTTTCCTACCTGACAATATCAGTCCACTGCCTTCTTCCTGCTCTACTTCCTTTTTCCTGTCAGGAAATGTTAATGAATGAAATGTTAGAGATACAGTGGACCTAGTTGTGGGCCCAACCTTCATGAAGCTTACATAACCCAAAAATCATTTTGATGAGTGCTGGGAAGGAAAAGTGTTGAGTACCATCGAAGCACCTACCAAGGTAATCAGATCTCTTCTCAGATGTCAGGGAAATATTTTACTGGGGAGGGTTGCTTAAACATCCATAGTAAGTACCAACATCACGTGTGTGTGTGTGTGTGTGTGTGTGTGTGTGTGTGTGTGTGTATGAGAGAGGTGGGTAACATTCCTAGAAAAGGGTGATTGCATGTATAAATAGCCCCAGTCATGAGGAAGGTAGATTGTGAACACTTAAGGAATCAGGTGATAGAGAAGGTCTTCAAATAATGTTGTTTTTTTCAATGTCATTTCCTTATAGCATTGAAGAGATACTTAGACACTTAACTCTTGTTTATATCAAGTATATAATAGTACATAGTTCAATTTAAAGAGTAAACACTCTTTAAAAGAAATTCTATTTTTAATCCCAACATTATACATGAGAACACAGTGGCTTAAAGATATTAAATATATTGTCTATGTTGGTACAGATAGTAAATGGTGAATATTAGATTCGATTACAGAAATATTTGAATTCAAAGCTATTGTCAAAAGCAATAACCATATTCCTTCAATAAATATTTATAGTCTAGCATGTGCCAAGCACACTGGTTCCAAACATTTCCCTCAAGTAGCTTATATTCTAGCCTGGTCTGTGTGGCTCAGTGGTTAAGCATCAACCTATGAACTAGGAGGTCATGGTTACATTCTTGGTCAGGACACATGCATGCCCAAGTTGTGGGCTCAATCCCCAGTAAGGGGCATGCAGGGGGCAGCTGATCAATGGTTCTCTCTCATTATTGATGTTTCTATCTCTTTCTCTCTCTCCCTTCCTCTCTGAAATCAAGATATACACACACTAATAAAAGGCAAAATGCTAATTGACTATTCCTTCTCTATGCCCATCAGCTAATCAGAAGGGTATGCAAATTAACCCAACAAAGGTGGCCATTAAATTTGCATATGGTGGTGGGGCGGGGCAGCTCACCCCAACCCCAGGATAGGGTCTGCCGTGTGTGACCCGGGGGGGTGGGGCAAGCACCATGGGATCGGGCCTGCCATCTGCCACCCAAGGAGCAGGCCTAAGCCAGCAGGTGGTTATCCGAGGGATCCCAGACTGTGAGAGGGCACAGGTCGGGCTGAAGGACACCCCCAACCCCACCAGTGCACAAGTTTTTGTGCACTGGGCCTCTAATATATATATATTTAAAAAAGAAGACAGTAGGGGTTGAGGGCATGTGCTGGGGGGATGGGAGCAGTTTGGGAGAGGTCAATGGAGGAAAAAAGACTTATTTAATACTTTAAACAATAAAGATTTTTAAAAAAGAAATGCAAACCTCCTAACATCATGGCAACTCAAAAAAAAAGATGCTTATATTCTAGATTCTGGAGGAGATGCACAATAAGCCACAACATACTATGTTAATTATTTTAATCAGTTTTAGGTGTAACTGAAATACAATAAAATCCAACAAAATTAAGTTTAAAATTAGATTAATTTTGTCAAATTAATATAGTCATGTCTATACTACTACCATCATGATTTAGAACATTTCCATTGCTCCCAAAAACAACCTCATATCCCTGTTCAGTCAATCCCTTGCTCTACCCGCAGCCACTAGTAACTAGTGACTTGCTTTCTGTCACCATAATTTTGCTAGTTTGGTTTTTTTTTAATATATTTTTTTATTGATTTTTTACAGAGAGGAAGGGAGAGGGATAGAGAGCCAGAAACATCGATGAGAGAGAAACATCGATCAGCTGCCTCCTACACACCCCCTACTGGGGATGTGCCCGCAACCAAGGTACATGCCCTTGACCGGAATCGAACCTGGGACCTTTCAGTCCGCAGGCCGATGCTCTATCCACTGAGCCAAACTGGTTTTGCTAGTTTTTAAAAATTAATTTCATATGAGCATAATTACACAATTTTAAAATTTTGTTTTGGGCTTCTTTAAAATATTTGCATAACATTTTGAGATTTATCCACATTATCTTGTGGATCACTAATGCTTCCTTTTTGCTGAGTATTATGTGATTGAATAAATATAGTGCTATTTGTTTCTCCATTTACCAGTTAATGGACATTGGATTGTGTCCAGTTTTTAGTTATTCTGAATAAAGTACATGCCCTAGAGGAGAATAAACTGGAGAATGGATCAAAGTAGTGCGAGGCCCCCCATGAAGCACATGCATAAGAATAACCCCAGCCTCCCTTGTGAGAATAAGATACCCGCTGTTTTCCAAGAATTATGGAAAATAACTATTGCAAGAGCTATTACATACTAAATGTTTACATTTTGAAACGCATTGTATTAAGTTATTTTAACTTTTGAATGCATTTATTACTCACAAAGTCCCCATGAGCAGAGTTCTGTTATTCTTCCCATTTTACAGATGAGGAAACTGAGGAAAGAGAAGGGTAGTAACCTGGCTAAGGACACAAAGCTAGATGGTAAAGCCAGGATTTGAATTAAGGGAAGTTAGTTCCAGAGCTCCTACTCTATGTTACACAACATTCAAACTCTAGATATGGAGAAATAAAATTATACTCTTTAAAACCAAATATGGCAAAAGGTTAACAATCAATGAAACTAAATTTGGCTTATGGTTGATCAATGCACTGTTCTTTCAAAATTTATCTGTATTAAAACGTTTTATGATAAAACTAGATAAAAAGTTAGTTCTTTGAGGAGTTTACAACAATGTGATTAAAGATCCAACACACACACATACACACACAGATATTCCCACAATATACACACATACACATAGACACACACAGAGTCATACATACAGACACACACAGACACACACAAACGTATAGATTAGTAAAGGACAGTAAACTCTAAGAATCTAAGTTAGGGTAGGAGATATTTGTTGGCTGGTCCAGGTCTCCCCCATTTCCAGCTTCTGAGCTCCTCAAGGGTAGGAACTGTGCCCTGTGCTCACTGCATTCCCTGTGTCCAATACTGGACCTAGTTGGCACCTAATGAATGCTCAGTTACCAAATGAACCAAAGAAAGGGGGCTCAGCACATAGTCTAACAGAGGATAGGGAGATGGTTAGGACCATAGTGTATCCGTTCTCTAGGGCTGCTGGAACAAAGCACTGAAAACTGAGTGACTTGAAAGAGTAAAGATCTATTGTCTCACCAGTCTGGAAGCTCGAAGTCCAAAATCAAGGTGTCAACAGGGCTCTTGCTCTGACTGAAACCTACAGAAGGGAGAGTCCTCCCTTGCCTCTCCCTGGCTTCTGTGGTAGCTGTCACTCTCTGGCATCCCATGGCCTGCAGTTGGTCACTTCAGCCTCTATTTTCATCATCACTGTCACCATATACCATGATATTCATCCTGTGTGTCTCCCTCTCTGCTTCTTATAAGAACACCAGTCCTATTAGACTAGAGGCCCATCTGGCTCCAGTATAGCTCGTCTTAATTAATTATATTTGCAATGACCCTATTTTAAACAAGGTCACCTACGAATGTCCTGGGGATTAGGATGTAAACAAGTCTTTGGGGGACAAAAAATTCAACCCATAAAATAGGTATTGGGAGAGATGCAAGGAATGGAAACAGGGGTCTTCATCTCTCCAAAATGTCCAGAAGGACAGGAATCCCGCCAGGATGCTCCAGCATGGAAGATGGAGAATAAACTTAATAGATGTGTGTAGACAATACCCACATCGCAAAGAATTTTACAACCTCTGCCAAGAGAATGCCAGAGCTGGCTTGCCCCCAGTGCCAGGTCAGCTTTCCCTCAACAGCTTATGACTGGCTTCTCCATGGCTGTTTACATTTTCAGAATATTAAGCAGTGTTTAGTCACTTTCTCAGGGAGGGCTTTTTGGTGTGGTTTCTTAAAAATGTGCTGAGTGTGTTTCCAGAGAGGAAAGGTGCCAGAGGGCCCTTCCTTGATAGGGCACATGGATCCTGGAAATCATGAACAGATGGCAGAGTTCCTGCTCTGCCTCCGAGAAACTAGCAAGGGTCCTGAGTGCCAGATCACAGTCAGCCTGGGCAAAACCACTGTGTTTTATCTTACAAAACTTGTAAAATATTGCCCTGGCCAGTGTTTCTCAGTGGTTAGAGCATTAGCCCATGTGCCAAAAGGTGTCAGGTTTGATTTCTTGTCAAGGGCACATACCTGGGTTGCAGGCTCAATCCCCAACTTGAGTTGGGGCATGTGCAGGAGGCACCCAATTGATGTGTCTCTCTCACATCAATGTTTCTCTTTCTATATCCATCCTCTTTCCTTCCCTTCCATTCTCTCTTAAAAAAAATCAATGGAAAAAATATCAAGAGCATTGGGTGAGGATTAATAACAGCAACAAAAATCGTCAAAAGTTGTCATGGATTCCGGGTTCTATCAAGTGTCTACTCTCCAGGGGACTTGATTTTCTGATATAGTAAGGAGGCTGTCTTCCTAGACTTGTATAGATCAGGAATCCATAAAAGGTTGCTGTGCCTCAAGGTTGTGGGCCAAGCATTCTGCACAGGCTTTTGCACTGGAAGAAGCCCCACATTTCTAGGTAACCAGCTGACACCTCTAGGTAACCAGTTCACATAGGTGAGCTCTTCTTTCTGACAGAGTTCTTGGAGTGCAACCCACAGAATCTGACTACGTTAAACACAGGGAGCAAAGTGCATATTGGTTGAACACTAGGGGAACCTCTGAGACTGCGGGAAGGCTTCAGGAGTGCAGGAACAGGGAACAGTTTTGGGCTCCTAACAATGGGAGAGCTTGCATAACAACATCTTCATAGTAATGGATCCAAGAGCCCTCCATGTGTGGGCGTTTCCAGCCAAGATTCCAATTCCTAATCTACATGGAATCATCTGACTTCCTGGTGAAGAATAGTATGAGAGGACAGAGTGCTGTTATCAGAGGAGGGAGAGAAGTGAAGTGTTCCGAGCAGACAGCGGCAGCAGCCCCATGGGAAGACTGACCTGTGTGTGCAGAGGACTCCCAGCATCCCTCCACAGGTAGGTCTACTGCAGCCTGCATTCTCAGAGCCCCACTCTGGTTTTCCTGCAAAGTCAGCAGGCCCTGGGTCTTTCTTATGCACCAAAATAATGGACAATAGATACTGGATGGAGAAGAAACCCAAAGAGAACAATAACTAAGTAGGAATTTGTTAAAGAGCCTATTGAGCAACAGCAAGGGCATTCAGTGTCCTGTGCATCCTCTAAACCCAGCACCCGCAGAAAGTGCTGAGATAGTGAACCCTGCTCTAACTCCAGGATTAGCTTTCTTAGTCTGGCATCTAACACCCTCTGTAGCAGCAATTTTCTCCTCCCAGGATGCTTTCCAGAATGTTCTCCAACTTGTACACTGGGCTCCTGTAATACTGATAGGCTAAATCATCTATGCCCTCCACACATTACAGTGATAAGTACCAATACCCAGGAGCACTCAGCAAAGGAAAGGCTTCCTTGAGAAACTAGAAGTCTCCTGGGTCTCCAAACACTGGTCAGAGAGATTGTTGGGCAAGGGGGCCACAGTGCAATTTGGGGGCACCCAAGGAATATTTAGCAGCAGAAAGTAAGTCTATTAAGAGCACTGTGTTTATTGAGAGAAATAAGAGAAAACTTCTAACAAGATTTAAAACACTATACATTCTTTTTAAAATAATAATAAATATAATTACATTAAAAAGTAAATATTAAACCAAAAAATCCACAAATAAATTAAGACAATGAGGAAATGAATATTTGCAACAACTATATCAAAGGGTGATTTTTTTTTACTCTATGAGTTCATTCAAATCAATAATAAAAGAAACAATTACATGAGCAATATTTTTATTGATTTGAGAGAGAGAGAGAGAGAGAGAGAACCATTGACTACATTTATTTGTTGTTTCACTTATTTATGCATTCATTGGTTACTTCTTATATGTGCTCTGATCAGAAATCGAACTGGAAACCTTGGCATATTGGGACAATGCTCCAACCAACTGAGCCACCTGGCCAGACTGGGCAAATTTGGCAAAAGGTCAATATTTATTAAAATACCCTATAACTCAGATTTTCCACTGCCAAGAATTTTTTTACAGGCATATGCACATATGCACTCCACCATGTATGGCTAAAGATATTCATTGCAACAATGCTTGAAAAAGAAATAAAATAAAAAAATGCTTCAACCTGGGAACAATTTACATGCTCATCAATAGCTGACTGTGGATATAAATTATGGTACATTTACATAATGAAATATCTTAAAAGCATTCAAAAGAATGGCCTAGAATGATATAAAAGGAATGATATATGTCAAAATAAAAACTTCCACAGTATATATAAAATTAAAAGTGGAAGGAAAGAGCGATGTTTGCAGAACAATGATTATAGAACCCTTTCATTTGAGTGTGTCAGATCGGAAGTCAGGGTGTGTGTGTTAGAAAGTATATGCATTCTAAACTATTTGCAAGGTTATATGTGTGATAATTTCTATTTCATTTTGTCTATTCTCTATTGTGTGAAATGCATGTCTTGCAATGTACAGATTTTTACCAGATTAATTTGTTTTTGGATCATCACATCCTCGTAGAATATTTTGCTATCTTGGGAGCTCCTAATTATTTTTTTATCTTTATCCCATATTTATCTTCTCATATTGTAATCAGCTTTTAAACATACTGCACATTCAATGGAGCTCCCTTTTAATCTCCCCATATCATCAAGTTTTGCATAACTTTCCCCAAGGCCAAGTGCTTCCTTTTGAGAAAGAGAACTCTAATGCTTATGCCCAGATAGCCACACCATTCCTGTGCACAGTACTAGATGAGCAAAATCCCCAAGTTGGACTAGTTCTACCTACTGAGTCCGATCCATCTCTCTGGTAAGCATATATCAAGAGAGAAAGTCAATAGTGTTGATTGGTTAGGTGAGAATTGCTGATTGTGGTCCTAGAAATATAGTCCAAAAAAAATTTATAGCCAAAACCGGTTTGGCTCAGTGGATAGAGCGTCGGCCTGCGGACTGAAAGGTCCCAGGTTCGATTCCAGTCAAGGGCATGTACCTGGGTTGCGGGCACATCCCCAATGGGAGATGTGCAGGAGGCAGCTGATCGATGTCTCTCTCTCATCGATGTTTCTAACTCTCTATTTCTCTCCCTTCCTCTCTATAAAAAATCAATAAAAATATATTTAAAAAAAATTTATAAACAGATAAAGCATCCTGAAATGCCCCCAAAACTTATCACACCTGATTCATTCTTTCTCTGCTTCAGCTCAGCCCTCCAGGTTTAAGTAACCGTTTATACCCTTTACACAGGACACCCCAGAAACATTTATTTCAGTGTTTTTGGAGTTCCCCAGGGACAGGCAGTCCTATTGGAAAGAAGTAGAGCTGGGTGTGGGTCCTGTGCACCTGCTGTGGACTTAGTAGCATCCTCATACCCTCCAGATAATGGGCAGACAGGGATTCAGACACCAGGGATCCAGAGCCATTGCTTAAACTAGTGCTGGAAGTCATGACTGCAATTCACATGTCAGCACATCCCTCCCAGATTGTGTTCTAATTAATGGCTATGAAACATTTTAGAAGTCATGCAAAAGCCTTGGGAAAGGAGCTATTAGCTACCACAGCAGAGAGTTATCTAATTAGAAACATAATATTCCAGTTCAGCCAAGATTTTGGAAGTCACAATGGCAGGGAGTAGACCAGAAGCATGTCCTTATGCCTTTTTTTTGGGAGGAGAGGGGCCCCTGTCCCAAGTCACATTTTGAAAAGAAAAAGTAACAGCAGCAACAAGCACTCATGTCCTGCTTTCCCATGTGACAGAACCTGTTATCAACGCTTTTAGGCGAAGCTCATTGAAACTTCACAGAAGCTCTGCAGTCCCTGTTCCAGCTACTGCCACATGTCAAGCCAGGAACTGAGGCACAGAGAGGTGTAACCACACAGCAAAGGTCTCCTACTCATCAGTGTGGAGGTGGGGTGATGCTAGAACTCAGGCAGAGTGGCTCCCACAGAGCCTTCCACCCACTCTGCTGCATCCCTCTCTGTAACTTAACTGAGTGCCTCCATCAGAACTCCCTTCCCTTCTCCTGTCAGAGCAAGCACAATGGTCACTAATAATGGTCATCTGTGTTTGAAATGCCTCAATTTTTTTGCATAAATTTAAAGACCAGAGGCAGGTATTGGAATTATACAGACCTCTGTTAGGAATTTGCTCAGTCACTTGCTCACTGTGAGTCCTTGAGCTGGGCAATTATTATCTCTGACTAAAGTATCCTCACCTGGAAAATCAGAACAAGAATACTCACCTTACAGGTGTGAGGAGTGAATGAAACATTTGCAATCCCCCCACCTCCAGTGGAGGGAGACACAAATAGTAAGTACTCAATATTTATTGTTTCTCTCTCCTATCTTAGCTATTCTTTTTTCACAGCCCCCTGTCTACTCTTATTCACTTCAGAGTAGACAAATGCTAATATAAAACTGCCTTCTTATTCTTCAATAGCCCCAAGCATTCATCAGCTTGCAGCTATGGCATTTCCTTTTTTAAAAATATATTTTTATTGATTTCAGAAAGGAAGGGAGAGGAAGATAGAGAAACGTCAATGATGAGAAAAAATCATTGATCAGCTGCTTCCTGCATGAGGATGAAGCCCGCAATCTGGGCATGTGCCCTGACCAGGAATTGGACCATGACCTTCTGATTCATAGGTCAATGCTCAAACACTGAGCTATACCCAACAGGAGCAGCTGTGGCATTTCAATCTCTGCTTCAAGGTTACATGGCATCCTTTCCTGTGTGCCTCAGTCTTCACATGGTTTTTCTCTCTTATGAGATATAAAAGCACCAGTCATATTGGATTAGAGCCCATCCTAAGAACCTCATCTTAACTTGGTCACATCAAAAAAGACCCTATTTCCAAATAAGGTAACATTCACAAGTACTAGGGGTAAGAATTCAACATATCATTTGGGGGGACACAATTCAACCGATAAGAAGAGTATGAACACACAGTGACATAGCATTGATCCAGGGGAAACAGAACCGAGGCACATGCCTGGGACTTTATGTGGATTTGCTTCTTTCAATCAGGAAATGGTGTTATTGTCATAATTATCTAGTTTTTTTATTATTAATAAAGGAAGAAAGCAAAGGGGAGGCCAGACAGTGGCCATCTGGGCAGCTTCACCAGGAAGCTATGAGTTCACACTCCTCAGGGAACCACTTGTTGATTCCCTGCAGATCACTGGGAGAAGCGGTTCAACAAAGGGGAAGATGGGCCCGTGCACAGTGAAGCTGGAGTGATGTAGGCAAGTCTAACCTGGGAACAAAGATCATTGGCTAGTGTTTTGTGCCCCAATTCAAGTGTGGAAATTTGGGAATCCATAACCCCAAACAAAGAGTTATTTTGTGCTCTTGCTTAGCTCCTGCCTCTTGCTCCCTTGTGCTCTCTTACTCTGTGACTGTGGCTCACCTCTTCTCCACAGTCAATGTGGCCTTAGAGGCTGTATTTCCCATGACCATGCCAACTCCACACACAGGTGATGGACTGAACTGTGCTTTAATATGGAATGGAGGCTCTGGATAGTGGCCTTAATTCTTTCCATGCTGAAGACAAGATTGAACTTTTTCAATGGTGAGTAGAGGGAAGTGCAACATTAGAAACCCAGGGGTTTAACTCCATGAAATAAATGTCACTCCTTCCATGCAAGTCTCAGGAAATTTCTTTCCTTGCAACATTGCAAGAACTCCACTTCCACCAGTAGCAGATAGGGACACAGAGGACATCCCACCAATAACAATGGGCATCACGACCAACACACTCTGAATGGAAGACAGTGGATCAGGAGGCCAGAAGTACTAAGGAAAACTTCTCTTTCATAAGAACAAGAGTCAACTTTCTCCTCTAACATCTACCACTCCACATTACCTCATTTGGAACTTCTAACACCCTTGTGAGAAAATACAAGTAAGGGAAATAAATTCACACTCATGAATGATTAAACAACTTGCTCAAGATGAGACCACAGTAAATTTCAGGGATGGAATGTGAACACAGCTCTGTCTGGCTCCAGAGCCTAAGAACTGATGAGATCCACTTAAGGGAAAATCCGTAACAGCTGTTCAGTAGTGTACACACATAAGGAATTAAGGTTGTTTATTATAATATCACTGTAGGCCTGTCATTATTATTGCCACATGAAGATGGACATTGCTAGATATAGATGAGCTCACCAAGAGGATCTAGGGTCACTTATTCAATTGACCTGATCTCTCTAAGCATTCTCCTTCTTCCTCCCCTATCCTGCAATCCCATCTCATCTCTGGGTCCAGATGAGGCAATCCCTGAGGTGTGTGTGCAGTTGTGGCCCATTGAGACTCCTACAAATTGGCCACAGGGTGGAGTGCTAAGATACAGTGCAGAGCCTGAGTCTACCACACCTGAGTTGACAACCCTTCTGTCCTTAACTAGCTCTGGAACCTTAGGCGAGTTACCTAATATCATTGAGCTTCTGTTTCCCATATGTGAAATGAGAATAGTTATACCTAGTTGTAGGATTGTTGTTAAGATCAAATTAAGTGTGGCAACATGCGAATAAACACCTGGGATAGCACTGAAGCCTAGTATGTGTTCAACTAATTCTAGATGATATGACAATTTTTTTTACTTCTGTAAGGCAATGGCTCTCCTATATTTAACTCATTGTATTAGATTTCTGTAATCTGTTTCAAATGTGTAAGAAGTGGAGTTAAAGAGCACTGGAACCATAAAACACAAACACAATGAAATTTTGCCCAAGGACCATCATATTTCAAACCAGGTGGTGTTGAATACAAGGAAACACAGGGACCATTAGTTTCCTATGGCTGAGGCAGCCTCATACCAAAAACTGGGTAAGTTAAAAACAACACAAGCATATCATCTCATAGGTCTGGAATCTATAAGTTCTAAACCAAGCTGTTGGCAGGGCCATGCTCTCACTAAAACCCCTAGGGGCTAATCTATCCTTGCTCCTTTTGCTTCTAGTAGCCTCAAGATTTCCTCAGCCTATAAACACATCACTTCAATCTCTGCTTCCATCTGTGCATAACCTTCTTCCCTTTCTCTGTGTCTCCACATGGCTGTCTTCATTTAAAGACACTAGTCATATTGAATTAAAAACCCACCCTATTTCAGTATGACTTCATCTTAAGTGATTACATCTACAATGACCCCATTTCCAGATAGGGTAGCATTCTAAGGTCTTGAAGGTTAGGAGTTCAATATGTCTTTTGTGGGGGACATAATTCAATCCATAATAGAACACAGACCAAACTCCAAGAGGATGCCTTTTCACTCTGTTCCCTAGGGCCCAGGCTGTGGTCTGACTGATGAGACCACTGAACACCCAAACTCAAAAGAACTTCCATGCACAACTCTTTCCAATTCTGTATTTAATGACAACACACTGATAGTACTTTATACCATGGCAATCAGCAAGTGGATAGTATTTTATACCATGGCAATCAGCAAGTGGTTCTCAGAGAGTCTATTGTTCATCATTTATTTACCAGCTCACAGGGAGTTCTTTAGTTCCTAAGGGATAGAAAAGAGCCAAAACATGTGGGTTTCAGGATATTAGGACAGACAGAACCAAGAGAATGCTCCATATGGATTGGTGTCAGTAAGGAGAAATCCTGATGTCTTCAATGCTATTATATAGGCCTATAGTGAAGACTGGGGGAGGTAAGGGCAGAAATACAAGGTGTTCCTTACTTACAAGCATACGACTCGAATGTTTTTTTTTTCCTTGGAAGAGACTTGTTTTATTCATCTTTAAACATACATAAAGCCTTGGGAGTGGCACATGGTGGGCACTCCAAATTTGTTAAATGAAGCATAATCATCCCAACTCAGAAAGGCAGGTTTTTCTGCACCTTGCTACAATTTAGCTTTGGTAAAAGCATAAGTAAGTCTAGGACACTATCCAATTGCTAAGGCAGAATGCCTTCTTGAAATGCCTTCTTATCAACAATTCACCTTGGCAACAATTCACACAGCAGTGGCCAGTCCTTTCTCCTCTGTTTCCAACTGGAATCTGGACTGTAACACCACCTTTGTTCTCTCCTTCATCCACCCACCTGCCCAGCAACCTGTGCACAGCCCTGTCCCCTGGACTGACATTAGCATTTTAATGACTCTTCCAGCCTCCTACTTACCCACCCACTCAGCCATGTCTCCACCCTATGCCTGGGGTGTTCTTTCTAAGTACACATCTGACCATGTTATCGCCCTGTCCACCTCAGATGCAACCCAAACTCCTGAACACAGCGTTCAAGGTTTGGGGACTACTATTTGGTTTGGGTTCACCCAGGATTCTTTCCCATCTCTCTTTTGTAAACATATCCTGACCCACCACAGAGTGAGATGGCAAGTAACCCAAGTTGAGGTAATAATATTTTCACATCAACTGGTCACTGTGATTGGTGATCAGGAAGATCACATGACCCAAACAATGCCAATCCGTGTTCCCTGGGATTCTATTATTTTAATTTTCCTTTTATTTCAACTCATTAGATTGGAGATAAATAATCCCAGACTTATCAATAACTGTGTCCCTTACCATATAGGGAAATTCTATCTTTGTATTAAGATGTCTTTAATCTTGGATCCAGTTTCTCTAGAAACAAGTCACTTCTGCCAATATGCAGGCTTTGCCACACAAGCCTGCTTCCATTTCACTCCTCTGGTTGGGTTTCTGTGATAGAAAAGAATCCTGACTAGCAGGACAGTCTTGGCACTCTGTCCTTCCAGCCTCACCCATATCCTTCCCCCACACTCTGTGCTGTCACATCACCTGTGAACTCCTGGTCTCAGACTGTGCCATGCTCTCCACACTGCCACACCTTTGCACAATCTAATGTCTCCTCCCAGAATACTCTTGTCCACTGATTAAACATCCTGGTATATGCACAATGAATACTTCGTTGAAGAAATGAGTGCATTTATCCACAGGATGGAAGAGAATGTGGTTGGAATAAAAGATCATAAGCTTTGATGTCATTACTTGCTAGACCTTGAACTCACTGAGGACAGGCACTGGGTCCTATAATTTCTAGTGCATGCAATGCCTAGCACATGGTGGGTACCCAGTAAGTGAGTGGACTGACTTAGTCTACAAATTTTTGGAAACTAGGGAGTGACCCAGGAGCCCCTAAAACTTGAGGGTACTCAGTAAATCTGTGTGTGGACCTAAGTGACAATTAGTCTAGCTTTTTGTTTTCCTAATTACTTTTGTACATTTTTGGAAGGAGTAATAAATTGCTTTATTGGTGATAATAGTTGCTTACATTTATTTACCTCACTAAATTCAATATCTATTTATGTTCTTTATTTTTTTATAAGAATCCTACATCATAGCTACTATGTTTGTTTTGTGTGTTTTTTTACCTTTTTTCAGACTAGGAAACTGAGGCTCAGAACTAAGTGTTATGTTCAGAAGTCCATGACTGCATGTTAGAGCAGGAGCAGAGTCCATGGCCCTCTGGCAACACCTACTGAGCCCTTGGTCACTCGCCATCACCTTAGCTTGGCTGAGACTCTGTGGCAGGCCCCATGCTCACATTAAGGATAGAGCATGGCCTTCAATGGGTTAAAGACTCAGAGAAAACAGAGAATGACAGCTAAGCAAGCACATCAGAGTAAGGCACAGAAACAAGACCTAGTCCAGGATTAGGACAGTGAGGACAGGGGCTCAGAAAAGGCCATGGGTGCTGAATTCTAAAAGCTGAAGAGAAGTTAGCTAGGAAAGGAACAGAAGAGATAGAGAACAAGGGAGGAGAGCATTCTCCAAAGAGAAAACAAGTGCAAAGGATGAAGCACTGAGCAGAGATAGTAAATGAGCTCAAAGATCAACACCTGAGGCAGGGAATTGGTAGGTGTGGGGAAGACCTAACTTATCAATGTCAAAGGCCATGGGCACCTCACCAGGTAGTAGCCTATCATGAGATTCAGACATGAAGCACGAGAACTCAGATCCTGGCCATGAGCTTCACAATCAGGCAGGTCTGTGCTGTTGTAGACTGGAGGCCCTGGAGTGAATAGTTAAAAGGAGGGGCCTCTGTGATATTTCTTTATGATTATCCTGGAGAGCATGTGTGAGGGAAAAGGGAGACAACAGGAGGTTGGACCAATAAAAGATGCTTGATCAAGTTGGCCTCCAGGAGGTGTGACTAGTTCCCTGATCCTGCAGGAAAATCTATAACATGCATCTCTGCACAGCCAGCTGTCCAAGCGACTAAGTGGGGATAAAGCCATTCATTTGGTTTCATTTCCCGCTATCAAAGGTGTGACCCAGGGACCATTAATTTCCAATTCTTCTGAGCTGTGTATGCACAAGTGACTAGGGGACCACAGATCCAAGGTCACAGAGAAGCTCCAGGGCAGAAGGAAACAGTCATTATGCAGAGGGTGCCCAGGATGAAGTACTGACAGATCTCACCTGCCTGAAGCTGCTTGTTGCTATAGCAGCCCCTGGACCAACAACCAGGTGAACCTGGGTGGTACATCAGTCAAATGCCGACTCTCCTATGACTCACAGGCTGTTGTATCTTTTTTGAACTTTATTTTTATTGTTAACACTATTACTATATACATTGTGTGCCTTGGTTTCCTCTAATGAAAATGGAAATAGTAATTGTCTGGCTCAGAAGAAAATTCAAATGCCTAGGATTGTGCCTGGTACCTAGAAAGTGCTCATTAAATGACAGGTATTATTATTACTATCATGAACATCAACAAGAGTATTATTAAACAAACTTTCCCTGAGATTTCTACTTTGAATCACTGTTGGTTTTTAACCTATTACGTACACAGCAGTTTATCATGAAAAAAAATCAAGAATAACCTTGAGTATTGAAAATAAAAATTCATCACTTTATTTTAAATCTCATTTATCTCAGCCCCTGGAATCAAATTGATCCCTAGAAACCTGATTTTGAAGACCCAGAAGACACAGGACTCAGTTTCACCCCTGCACACTAGCTGAGTGTCCTTGGGCAATTCCATTGCTCAGCCCACTACATGCACTAATTCTGGGAAGGCCCTATGGATCAAAGATCAGTCTGGATCACAGTCTAATAGGCAGGTACAGCCCCTGAAAGTGCTGATGGTGGCATCAAGCAATGCATTCTTTACTATTATAGGGAGTCTAGGCACAAAAAGAGAATCACACAGGGCTCTTGAGATGGGTTTCTTCACTGGTAAAAAGAATGCACCAGTGTGTCCCAGAGTGTAGAACAAAGCCCACTAGGGAAATAGAAAAATTTAGGTGGTACAAAACAGGACATTACATTAAGTGAGGTAGTTACTCTCTTCACAATCCTTCTGGTTCATCTAACAGAGAGCTACAATCCATGGCTAGCTAATCATCATTACAATGAAGAAGAGGGCAGGCCAATGGCTCAGAGTTTTGTTGGCTGATATGGTATCCAGGTTTAATTGTATAACTTTGTTTCATTTTATTTTATTTTCTACAACTTTTATGGAAATCATTGCTTTCTAACTGAAGATTTTCATTTTTAAATATATTTACTTAAGTTTTAAAAAGTAAGTTGATTTAGAAGCAATATGTAAAAATAGTACAGACATCATGTAAATTTAAGGAGGTAGCTTTTTTACTACATGATTCAATAGGAAGTGTTCACTTAGATGGAAGGCATGCAAATATAGCAAAAATGATGAAAGTGGAATGAAAGTTGCTAAAGTTTGGAAAACAGTGAGGTAGGTGACTTGAAAGGTCTCCCATTTTAAAATATTCCTTTGTCCATTACACAAATACATACAGCAAACACTTCTTGGATGATTCCTTTAAGGGAGCTGACTCAGCTAAATGATTTACTTATCTGCTTCATCTTTCTGTATTTCAGAATAAGGATATGATGGCAAGACCTAAAGCAACCATTTTGGGCCATGAGGTGGTCTTGATGATGGATGCCACACTCTAAGAATAGGAAGAAAGGCACCTGGGACACTGAGGAATGCAGAAACGCTAAAGCAATTCTAGACCATCTACTGCAAGGCTTCCTTTATATGAAACTGAAATAAACTTCATTCCAGTGTATTCCACTGCAATATTGATATTTCTGTTAGATACAGCTGAACCTAATCTAAATGATGCAGAGTTCAGTGCTTTGTAAAAGATGCACTGTAAGAAATAACATCTAAAATGTGGCATTTCCTTATTGGATAAGTCACTAGAGGTAAATATTAATTAAGGTCTGGGATATTGTAGGAAAGAAATCTTGTGCCTTAGGCTATGTGGGGACAGAACGTTTGCCTGCTCAAAGTGGAAACACAGACCACATACTTATTGAGGCTGAAACATTTAGATAAAAGGAAAATTCCAGAATGTTGGAATAATAATTATGTCCAAAACAACAGCAAACATTTTTTAATCTCAGTTTCTGGGGTGAGATTAGAACTACAAGCACAGTTTAGCTGGGTCCCTCTTGATCAAAGTTGGTTTTAGGTTATAATCAAGGCATCACCTGGGGATTCAGTCTCATCTAAAGGCCAAGTGAAGTCCACTAACAAGCTCACTGGCACAGGTGTTGGCAGGATTTAGTTCTGCAGAACCTATTGGACTAAGACGCTCAGTTTCTCACTGGATGTTGGTCAAAAGCCTCCCTCTATTTCTTGTGTGTGGGCCTTTACTGAGGGGATCTCACAACAAGGCATCTAGTTCTCCTCAGAGAAAGAATGTGATAGAATGAGAGAGAGAACAACACCCAAATTCTAATCTCCCAAGCAGCATCTGCCACCTCTGTGGTATTCTGTTAACCAGCAGTGAGTCACTAAGCCATCCCACACTCAAGGAGAGTAGATTTTATAAGTAAATGCCAGGAAGTGGGGATCACAGGGGATCAGAAGTTGGTATGTGACAGTCATCTGTAACTGTTAGCAAGTTTTACAAGAAATGAAGTAAAACAAATCTACCCATTTATATGAAGAAATGCACTGTAATTTGCCTGCAGACTTTCATCTGGACTAAGAATCCATAGCTGAATACCTTGAAAAGTTATTAGCTAGCTTGAATCCATTACCACCAGCTGGAGTAGCTAAACTTGGGCATTAAATAGACTTAATGATGAAATGGGAATAAGTGCATTGCTTCTTGAAAAGAAGCCTATTGTTTCACAGGGCTATCAAGTTGGGAGGGAAGAATGGAGAGAACACAGACATCCTATCTAATAAAGAGGGAATATGCAAATTGACTATCACACTGTCACAAAGATGGCAGCGTCCATAGCCACAAGATGGCAGTGCCATCTCCTCAGCCCCACTGGAGTCCCCCAGTCCTTTCAGCCCTGCTGAGGGGGCGGCAGGTGCATGGTGTGGCCAGACCCGCCTCAGCCCCCCACCGCCCAGGGCCAACCTGAGGCACAGGCAAGCCTCGGATGGCAGCTGCCCAGCCGCCCAGGGCCACCCGAGGCTCAGGTAACCAGGGCCAGCTGAGGCTTGTGCTGCTGGCAGTGGCAGCAGCAGAGGTGTGATGGGGTGTTGCCTCCCACCCTGAGGGCTACCAGAGTGTGAGAGGGGGCAGGCCGGGCTGAGGGACCCCACCTCCAGTGCATGAATTTTCATGTACCGGGCCTCTAGTCTGTACATAAAATCCATGAGCCTTCATGTTTAAAACTTCTAGCTAAACAAGATTTTGGGCTATGGTTCCTTGTACATGGAATTTTCCAAAAGCATATAGGATGGAAACCCTTGAAGTTTTTAAACAATAGCCTGCCCTGCAGAAGATGTCATTTTCCATGGCTTGGTGGCCACTGTGTATCTCATCATCCCCTTGCTGATGGATTCTTTCTGCAGGCATGCAGCCTCTGCTTCACCAATGAATTTAGGCACGTGGGGGATGAGAAGCAGACAGGCTGTCTTAGTTTATATGCCACCAAGGTTAAAGGAGACACAACCAGATTTGATGAAGAGAACTGCACATCTTTTGAGATCCTAGACTTTCAACAAATGCAATACCTGGGTGGAATACTGGAGTCCTAAAAAGGTAGTTTAGGTGCTGGGGATAAACTGACAAAACATGTTGGACACCTACCCAAAATCTATTGCTTCTTTTTGCTTTGTAGCAGTCCCCTTCCCCTCTGCCCCCACTCTGACACACACACACACACACACACACACACACACACGCACACACACACACACTGTTTATTCAAGGTGGTGATACACCCAGATAAAAGGCTGCATTTCCCAGCCTTCCTTACAGCTAGATAGCACAAGTACACTAAGTTCTGTTCAATGAGATATAAGCTCCAGTGGTGTGTGGGACTTCTGGGAAAACTCCTTAAGGAAGCTGACCTACCTGGAAGGCACATTCATTTTTCTCCTAATTCCTTATTCTCTTCCTGGGATGACCCATGATGGTTAGAGCCCAAGGAACATGAGGTGACCTGGAGGCTAACAACTAGTGCTTGAATGATGAAGTACTTGAACTAGAAGGAGCCTTGGTTCCTGATGGGCACAGAGTAGCCACATCAGTCCTGGACCATCCACCTCTGGACTTCTTTAATATAAAGGAGGAATACATGTCTACCTTATCTCAGTTATTTTAGGATTTTACTGTTACTGCTGAAAGACTGATCGTAGCACCCAGTCATGCCCAGTTATATGAACAGAGAGTTCTTAGAATAGTATCTGGCACACAGTAAGTGGTTAATAGCTAGAGGCTTTGTTACTACTCTAATGCCACACATGGGTGGGTCCATTTCATCACCCCAATAGCCCTAGGGCATGTGTTGTTTATAAGCATCTTTATTTTACATATGTAAATCCTGAGGCACATTAATTTGCCCAATTCAGTCAACCAATAAGTAGCAGGGTAGAGATCTGACCCACACATTTTGACACCAGAATCCATGGTCTTAAGCATTACCCTCAAATACCTCTCAATAAAGTCAAGCTGTCTCTGTCTTCACAGCCTACATCACATCCCATGGGTCACCCTATACTTTCTATGAGCCATAAAGATGTTAATGCATAGCTGGGAACTCATTCAATCTGCTGATGGACTATAAGGGGTCGACAAAATATGAATTGTAGAAATGTGGTTCCTGCTATGGTGGATAATGCCCTTCCACACAAATTCTGTTTTCCATTTCCAGAAAACCAGGGTCCCACCTCTTCTTTTGACCAGAGTTGGCTGCAGGGAGCTGACCTCTCTTCTTCCCACCCTGCCCCTGACCCTTGGCTAATCCCAAACCAGAGTGAGAAAAGGATGAGGGAGTGGCTGCTAAACTGAGACTCATCTAATTAGGGGCCAGGGCCAAGGTAGGGTTCCTGTAAAAGGAGCAGGGGAGACAAGCACAGTTTAAAGGGCAGAGCCCCCAATAAAAACTCCAACTTGGAAGCCTGTTGCCTCACTCACACCTTTGCATCAACTATTTTTCTTGGCTCATCTCCTCACACCCAGCTGAAAGGATTGAGCTTTCCTGGAGAAGCAGAAGAGAAGCAAGAACTGTTGGAAATCAGGGGAGCTGAGGGAGCCCTAAAACGGCTAATGTGCAACTCAAAGGCTCTGAGCAAGCAGCTCCCAAAGGAAGCTGAGAAGGTAAAATGGACACAGTGGCCCACCTTGAAGTGCTTTCTACCATTTGTAAGAGTCAAGAGAGAAATATGTGGGGTTAAACATTCAGGACTAATTTAGGAAGTTGTGGAACTAAGTTCCTCCAGGTTGATACAGTTTTTCTGTCGTGAAGAGGAAAATTAGAAATAGGACAAAAGAAAGTGAAACAAAGTGTAGAAGGAGTGAACATTACGCAGCACATACTGACAATTGCAGATGCAAGATAATGGTGATTACTGCTAAGACACTGGTTATGTGCTGGCCTTGTTCTAAGCACTTTACATCCATCACTAATCATTTAAGATTCTCAGCAAAGGGATACCACTTATCCCTATTTTGCACATAGAGGTTGAAACACAGATAGGTTAAGTAACTAGCCCAAGGTCACACAGCCAGGATAACAACCCAACCCAGGAAGTAGGTCTCTAGAGACCATGTGCTTAATTACCACTTCCTCTGAACAAAATTCTTTGAGTCAGCAAGGGAGGGAGGGGATGAATAAATAAACAAATGGCCAAATTAATGAATAAGTAAATTACTGAATGAATGAATTTACAAACAAAGGAATTGAATAAATGAATTAGTAGATGCCCCCACTTTTGCAAGAACTACCTGGAGTTTGTCAGATCTCCTTAGTCTTTATCTTGATAATGCATTCTCCAGGTAATCTTTGAACCTGATCAAAATCTTCAGCAATGGAATCTCAGGTTTGGTAGGAAAGGGAGAAGGGGAGCCACCAACATGGCTTCATGTTTTCTTCCAAGCCCAGCCTTGATGGCTCCCATCCCCCAAATCACCTGTCAGTTACTTCCCAAATAGATTATCATTTTCTCCTCCAAACTGCTTTTATTTAGAAATTCACTTGGGCTGAGTAAAAACGAAAACATAGGGTGGAAGTATGCTGTCAGTCATTCACACCTCACCATTCGTTTACTTATTCATCAATTCATGTGTTCAACACACCTCCAGCCCAACTACACACCAGGCTCTGTGCAGCCCCTAGCCCTGCACTGAGTGGAGAGTCACTGCCTTATCTTTGACTGACCTAGAAGCGCTCTAAGACCATGATGGCATAAAGGAGCTTTATTTGGAGGCAATCCCTGAATAAGTGGTACAGGAGTGGGGGCTGGGGGTGAGACTGGACAGAGAAATGCTGATAAAAGGCTATCATGCTGGTAACTGCTGGGGCTCAGCACTCTCTGGGAACTCAGGGTCATGTTGCAGAATTGGCTCCCAAGAAATCCTGTCCAAGGGGTGAGGATGCTGGGCTACTTATCGCCTAACTCCTTTCCATCACTGGTTGAGGTGAAGGCTGCTCTCAGGGACCCTCTTATACTTCTGGTTTTCCCTGCCTGTGGGTGAAGAAAATCCCCTCAAACAGAGAGCTGCAGGTGCCTGTGGAAAACACAGGCATGCACTAGAATAGTGATGCCGAAAGGGTATAGGTGGGGCCATAGAGCATCTGCCACAGTGTGCATGTAGAAAGTTAAAATGGGGGCTAGAATAGAGGCATAATCTAGGTGAACCTATGACAGCTGATGGGAGGGAATGACGACCTTTTTCCCCTCTGGGCTTCCCTGACCATTTCCAACACACACACACACACATGCACATATGCTTACATACATAAACATGCATACACACACACACACACACACTCTCAAGTCAATTAAACACCTCTCTGGTTTCTTTCACAACTCACAAGCATTTCTTATTATTAGAACACATAGTGTAATTGTTTTAAGTTTTTCTCCTTATAAGATGAATGACTTTTTGGAACCTCAAGCCTTGGAAAGACTTTGGTTCCTTTTCTCCTGATATGCAATTCAATAAAAATACTCCTAAAGGATAAACACTTGTAAGGAAGTTCAAACCAATTGGGATTTTTTCCCCATATTGCAAAGTTGTGTGTGTTTAAAAATATCAAATCATTGCCCTAACCAGTTTGGCTCAGTGGATAGAGCATCAGCCTGTGGACTGAAGGGTCCTAGGTTCAATTCCAGTCAAGGGCATGTACCTTGGTTGCAGGCACATCCCCAGGAGGGGGTGTGCAGGAGGCAGCAGATCGATGTTTCTCTCTCATTAATGTTTCTAACTCTCTATCCTTACCCTTCCTCTCTGTAAACAAAAATCAATAAAATATTTTTTTAATATTAGTGTCCCAGACACATATTTGTTCTGCTCACTGGGTGGTATACACAACTCTTCCCAAGACTCAAGTATCATGATGATGAGGGGAACCTTGTCTAATTTAAGACAAGTGGTATCTCCAAGGTCTAGTAACATCAGGCACAATGTAGAAAGTCATCAAATGTTGTATGGAAGGAAGGATGGATGGATGGATGGATGGATGGATGGATGGATAGATGGTGAATTCTATTTGGATGGAGAGAAGTTCTGGAATATAAGAGAAGTTTCAAAATGGTGAACTCTGAAGTTTTGAAGGATGGCAAATGAAGGTCATCTGATTGAGGTTCAGGATGGGAGATAGGAATATCTTGACATTTATCTTTCAGGTGGTATGAACCACCATTTAATTTAACTTAGTTCTAGTCTCAGGTTTGAATCCATCAGGCCCTTGGGATTAGAGCCTCTCTGGCCCTTCTAGTCAGCATGACATGGAAAGTCCTCATGGGTGGTCTCTGAAGTTGTCAGCAGCCTTGGCTACTGTCACAAATAATTTATTCCCTCTGCTTGGGCTTTTGCTACTGAGAGGGACAGGCTAATTGGGTCTTCCTGGCACTCCATGTCAGCCAGAAGCTTCCTGCTAAGACCAGTCTCCCTCCTTTCCAATCTTTCTGGTGCCAAAGCATAAGAAGGAGGAACATTTATAAAGCACATGCCTGCTGAGAAGCCCCTCTGGTGATTGTTTTCCCCAATGCAGGCATTCCCTGCCAGCTACTTCAAAGGCTTTTGAAGTCACTGCTAATTTAAAAGCAATAATAAGATTGACATTGAAATGCTTCCCAGCTGGTTTTTCTGGGCAATAACTCTCGCCAATTCCTTTACAACCTGCTTTCTGTTACACTTTGGGATTTGCAAAACGTAACTTTTAAAACACATCCAAGCAGAACAGAACATGTTTCTAAAACAAAGAAATAACATGGTCCTAACACAGATATAAACATGTTCTTCTCTATTTAGGATATATTTCTTCATAATGAACCTCAGTGAATGGAGATTTGGAGTCAGTGAGACCTAAGAACAAAGCCCCACCCTCCCATTTATTACTTGGGTGCTCTTAGACAAGTTATTTAAGTTCCTGGAAAATCTTCTCTTTAAAAAAAGGCATAAAAATGGTCTTGTGAAAAAGCTGGTCAGAGAAATAGAAGTCCAAGGATAGAATACACAGGTATGAGATTTAGGTCAGACCTGAGGTCAAATATTAACTCTTCCACTTTTCAGCTATAACCTTAGGCTTAGTGATCACCTGACCTCCCTGAGAATGTTTCATTACATGTAAAATGGAAATAATAATATATATCTCACCTGGTTGGTGTGACTCAGTGGTTAAGCATGGACCTATGAACCAGGAGGTCATGGTTTGATTCAAATGCCTGGATTGTAGGTTCCTTCCCCAGTAGAGGGGCATGAAGGAAGCAGCTGATCAATGATTCTCTCTCATCATTGAGGTTTCTATCTCTATCCTTCTCACTTCCTCTCTCTGAAATGAATAAAAACATATCTTTAAGAAAAGATGTATCTCATAATTGGCATAAGGATTAAATTGATATCATATATAAAGTACAGTATCTGGTACCAAGTAAATCCTATCTAATAATAGACAAACATGGTAATCCCTCTGCTACATTTCCCATTGGCTAATCAGGGCAATATGCAAATTAACTACCAACAAATATGGCGGCCAGCAGCCATGCAGCTGAAAGAAACATTAGGCTTGCTTGCTCCAGGGATGGAGGAAGCCAAGGTTCCCTGCCTGTCACGGTCCAGCTCTGAGCTCCAGTCTAAGCAAAAATGTTGCAATTATAGAAGCTAAACAAACCCCAGATACCTGCTTTCAGCCAGCCGGCCTCGGAGCTGGAGCCGCAACAAAGTTTCAATTACAGAAGGTAAATAAATCCCAGAATAAAAAAAGAAAAAAGGGAGAGACTGGGAGCTTCAGTTGCAGGCTTGGCCTGCCTGAAAACAGCCCTTATCCCCTCCTCCCCTCATCCAGGCTGGCCAGGCACCCCAGTGGGGACGCCCCCCTGATCCAGGACACCATTCAGGGAAACCCAGCCAGCCCCCACCCGTGCACCCAGCCTCTATCCTATATAGTAAAAGGGTAATATGCTAACTGACCCTAACAGCAGAACGACTGGGAATGACTGGTCACTATGATACACACTGACCACCAGGGGGCAGATGCTCAATGCAGGAGCTGTCCTCTGGTGGTCAGTGTGCTCCCACATGGGGGAGCTCTGCTCAGCCACAAGCCAGGCTAATGGCTGCCAGTACAGCGGTGGTGGTGGGAGCCTCTCCCGCCTCCTCAGCAGCACTAAGGATGTCCGACTATAGCTCAGGCCTGCTCCCCGCTGGCAAGTGGACATCCCCCAAGGGCTGCCAGGCTTCCAGAGGGATGTCTGATTACCATCTTAGGCCCAATCCCCTGGGGAGCAGGCCTCAGCCAGCAGGAGGTCATCTCCCGATGGGTCCCAGACTATGAAAGGGCACAGGCCAGGCTGAGGGACCGCCCCCCACCCCAAGTGCACAAATTTTTGTGCACCGGGTGTCTAGTATTCAATAAAATGGTAGCATCTATGGTTGTGAAGATAAATGAGAAAAAGTATGCAAGTCCCTGGTGCAGTACCTGGCACTGAGTGTGCTTGGCAAACATCATCTATTATAAAAATGTTTTCATCAGCACATCTGTCAACTGTTACTTCATAATCCATCACCCCAAAGCATCGTGATGGATTTGGTCACTGTAAATATGTTATCAATGCTTAAGCTCAGGCTTGCATTAGTAACTGCTGATATAGCTCCTGAGTGGACAGCTCAGCTGTGGGCTGGCAGCTCTGCTCAGCATGGCCTCGGCTGCAATGCTGTCCCTGTTCTAGTTTCTCATCCTCCAGCAGACTAGCCCCAGCTTGTTTACTCAGGGTCTGGGCAACCTCCCAAAAGCCAGTGAGCAAAGGCTTAGAATTGGCACTTTCTGACTTCTGCCAGGTTTATTGGCCAAAGTCCATCACCAGGTCAGCCCAGATCCAGAGAGTAGGAACAGGCTGAACTTCTTGCTAGAAGGAGCTGCAGAGGCAGGCACCAAAGAGTGTGAATATGGTGAGGGTGAAAAGGACACCCGTATTTCAATCTGCCCCAGTGCTTCCTAATAAATTGTAGTGGACATTTTATGAGTTCATCATGAGAGTTCGCATGCTCTGTCTTAAGGCTCAAAAGCAGACTTTCTGCCTTTTCAGAAGTAATCAGTTCCGAGATTTTCCTCTGGAAAAACTTGTTAAGCAGGCAGTTTGCAACACGTGTCCTTGGTAGAACTAACCTCACATGCTGTCAGTAAGACATTTCACTATCTGATTGTACATTCCCACACCAACAGCAGGAGGGTGCTGCGGGCATCACTGCGGTTCCCATCCAGGGGCAGCTGCAATGTGCTTGCTAAGCTGGAACAGGATAATGGGCAGGATGCAGCCCCTGAATGCCAACCTTGTCACAGGCCCATCGGACCATCTGATTGGGGGTGGGTAGTTTTGCTAAGGATCTGGAACTTGCTGGGGCTAGAAGAAATGGTAGAGCTGGTGCCTTCAGGGAGAGGAGAGGATTAGAATGCTGGTCCCTTTCCAGTCATAGGGAAGGTAGAATTCCAGCTAACTCAAGGGGGAGAGAAGACGGTTCTTACAAATGGATCTTATTTTCCAGGCTTCATAGAGACTTGAATTTTAAAGGGCATAGGATTTAAAATCACAATTTGGTGTGATTCCCAGTTCTGCCATTTACTCACTGTTCTGGTGAACTGCTTACCACTCTTAGCTTCCAGTCTTTCAATCTCTACTATGGGGACAAGAGTAGTGAATTTACAATGGCATCATGAGGAATAGATTGTAGGAATACCACCTACAGAGGTCTGGACACAAGGTGGGGTTTCTATAAATATCTAGTCTACCTTCCATCACTCTAGCAGGCTCCCAAAACTGAACCTGAGTAGGACAAATAAGAGTGGACTCTTTGAATAATGAATTTTGCATAGTTTCTGTGGTAGGATCTGTGCACTAAGAGATGGTAAAGGAGAAGGTGACTCCACTTGAGGCTTCAAAGGACTGAACTCATGTAAATGCTCTCTCCAGCTTCTAACCCATTCATCCCCAGCGAGGCTGGGAGCCTCAGTTTTTCTATTCTAGGCTGAGCTGGATGGTCACCTTAGTCAGAATTACGCATATGATCATAAAGTGAACGCCTGTGGGACACTTGGGGTTCTGAACTCCAGCCTTCTGCCAATCAGGATAGGAAAAGGAGTTAAAACCACCTCTAATGCATACCCATCCTAAAAGCTATTCTAGTACAGGCCTGGCCTCAGTCACTCAGGGCAGGATTCATACTGACTAAGGCTGCTAGATATTTTTAGTCTCTCCATGAAAAATAACATAAAATAATTTTCAATCAAGGTTTACCCTGGGACATGAATTGTATTTCCTGTAAATCTCAACAATGTAATAAATATGCAATATGTACCAAACTAGGTAATATTATAATACTAACACCTAGCACTTATCTGGTATCGACCATGTGTCAAGAACATTGAGCAAAATATATTCAGTACTTAAAATGACACTACATAAAAGTATTGTACAATTAAGGTGAGGTTTGACTAAACATAAGGGATACCCCCAAAATAATAGTGGCTTAAGACAAAAGTTTATTCCTCTCTCATTATAAGTTCTGAGACAGAAAGTGGGCTAGTATGTTGACTTTGCTCCAAAAATTTTTAACAATGCAGGCTCCTCGGGGTGTGGTTTCCATTCTCAAGGTTTCATTGTTATCAAAAAATGACTGTTTTAGCTCCAGCCATTATGCTTACATTGCATCCAGCAAGAAGATGAAAGGACAAAGTATAGGGGCAAAAGGTGTTGTCTTTTTTTAAAAAATTCCAAGTACAAACCTATGTAATGTTAGCATGTATGTTATTGTCCAATAATTTGTAAAAGGCTATATAAGAACAGCTTAAAAAATGTCTGTATTCTGAGTGACCATTCTCTATTTCCAAGGAGGAAAAGGTAAATGTAAATTGGAGAACATCTGTAGTCTATGATATTGATATTAAAATCCTATGATACAGAGAAGAAAATAGCCTCAGAGATGTGTTCCTTGAGTAGCTGGTAAGTGGCTAATCCAGATTTGAGCCTAGGACTGTATGAGCTTCCACAGGTCGTCTTTCTACTAAATTATATTGTTAAAATTCTATTATTTCTAGGAGAATCAAGACCACAGATCATGTCATTAATGAGTGAGTTAGTGCAATGGAGTTCCAGTAATGCCTCATCCAAAACTTTGTACCTCTCTTTCCATTGCTCACAGCAAGGTTTGCGATGAAAAAATCATGTTCTACTGTCAGGGACACCTTTTACTAGCTGAGCCATCTTGAAGAAAAAAATCACAAAATCTTATTGCTCTTTATTCTCCTTATCTATAAAATGGGTATAACAGTACCTACCCTACAGAAGTCAAAATTCATGGCTTTATCATATGTAAAAGTGATATATAAAGAGAATACTACAAGTAGATGGGAGCACATTTTGTTTGTTTGTTTTTTTATAGAAGGAACCAGGTATGTTAATTGACGTAAGTGGGTTCTCAGAAGTAAGAAAGATTTATTTCTGCTTGGGTCAATATTTAAAGTCTTTGTGGAAGCTGTGGCTTTTTTATTTCCTTGGCAGTCAGGGATTTGAGTGGAAGATGCTTTAGGCAAAGGGCACCCATTATAAAGAGGCATTTATTGGGGCAGGGCAAGGTGATTGAGAAAGAGTAGATGGTGAAAAAAGTATTGGCTGGATTCTAGGTTGGTACATCATTAACTAGTTATGTGACAGTGGATACATCACTCCATTCTCTGAGACTCAGCTTTCATTCTGGAAAATGAAGGTTCCCTCCACTACCACCCCATCAGTAGGGTCATGACAAGGAACAGACAGCTCATGCAAAATAGGTCATAGAGAAGGATTTAGCACCTCTCAAACATGGCACCTGGGAATCGACTTATGTAAGTCAGAATCAACCAATAAAATTCGTATTCTGATTAAGAAGGCCTGGGGTGGTGCCTGAAATCCTGAATTCCTAACAAGTAGACATTGCTGATCTACCAATCATATCCTTCATAGATGGGAATTGCAAAAGGGGGAAGCAGAATGCAAAACCAGAAATCTGCCAGGATTTAAGGAGCTTTAGGGAGGAGGGTTGGGGGCATTGGTGCACAAGCACTTACTTAGGTGACCAATTCAGGGAGGACAGGTATGAGAGAAGAGCACATCATACAGCCAGGTATAAAATCTGGGTAGGATTGAGGGCCCCATTGCTTCCCTTACCCCTTCCCACCAGCTCCCCATCAGACCTACTCTGGATCTTAATTTTCTGGAGCTAGCCCTCTAGGTGCAAATTCTAGCTCTGCCATTTATTAGCTGGATAACCTTGGGCAAGTTATTTATTCTCTCTTTGCCAGATGAAGGAATGCATTCCTACTAAGATTTCTGTGAAGGCTACACTAGTAAATATGTATTTAAAATGCTTAGAATAATGCCTGGCATGGAGTAAACACATCAACTAGTCAAGAGCATCATCACTAGTCTCCTCGACTTCAGGTTAGTTGCCTTCCTTTCCATCCTCTCCATTAAGGCCAGAAAGATATTTCTAGAATCTGAATTTGTTCCTGTCCATCTGTGGCTTCAGACCCTTGAGGACTTTCAACTTCAGAGTGACATGCTTGGCATTTCCTCCAGGTCCTGATCTCTGTTATGCTCCTATACTCTCATCATATCAAAGGACCCATCATTCTCTAAAATTGGCATTTACCCTTTGCCTTTGACCTTTGAACCTTTGTACACACCGTCACCTCCACCTGACCTGTACCTCTTGGTCCTTCCAGACCAAACTCCAACATAGCATTCCCTGAGATCCAGTGCTAATTCTCCCCTTTCATCTCCCAAGACATGAGCCATATTCCAAAGGCTCCATTGCCCCAGAACTCGATGTACCCTCCATATGGAATATCAGAGGGTGCCCCATCTGTCCATGTTCTTCTCTCTCCTCTAGAACAAGTTCATATCATTTATCCCCTGGGCCTAATCCAGGTCCTGGCATATGAAGGAGTGTTGATAGGGGTTTGATGAATGATAAGGAAAACAGGAAGCAAAGGGAGGAAGAAATAAAAGGAATAAAGGAAAGGGGGAGAAGAGGTTGGGATAATTTGTGCTGCTATGAACCCGGTTACTTGAGTTACAGAGGTGACTCATGCTGACCCACCAATACACAGATTCACCCTTCCTTGAAATCAGTTTTGTTGCCAAAATTTTTTAAAACAAAATATTCCTGGCTGTTTGGACTGAAGCCACATACTTGCCCACACAAGCGAGGCTATATTGTGGGTTTGCAGGTGGTGATGTAAGTCAGAAGCATTTTGTTATAGATTGGTCCCAGACTTTCAAGCCACCTGCAGAAGACTGTCTCTGAGGGAAAATACCTCCTGAATAGTAACTGAGCTTGTAGGATAGGGGTAGAGAAGAATAGGAGATAGGAGCTTATTTTGGATCAAAGTTTGAGAATTAATTTTTACCTGTAAAGTGTTAGTTTGGCTCATTTGCATAACAAAAGATACCTTTTAGCTGCCTGTGTGTATGTGTTGCTGTAAAAGCCTGTTATTGTGATCCTGGAGGTGGCGTGCAGTGAGGAGACTCTGGATGCTGAAACAATTCAAAGGATTAAGACCTACTGGTTACCTGTCACAACAATTCTGTGGGCTAAGAACTGTTGACATTATCGTTCTCCAGAAAAGGAAATGGAGGCAGTTGATGGGCTTAGTTTCCAGAGTCATTAGCTATTAAGTGGTCTCCACAAAAAGATATGTCCACATCTAACCTCCAGAATCTGTGAAGGTAACCTCATTGGGAAAAGTATCTTTGCAGATAGGCTCAATTCAAGGTGATAAAGATGAGGAGATCTCTGGGACTATCCCAATGGGCCTTGAATCCAATGACAAGTGTCCTGATAAGAGACATACAGAGAAGACACATGGAAGAGAAGGCAATGTGAAAATGGACCAGTGAGAGAAGAGGCCACAAACCAAGGAATGCCACCAGCAACCAGAGGCAGGCAGAGGCCAGGACAGGATTCTCCCCCTTGGAGCTTCCAGAGGGAGCATAGCTTTGCAAACAGTTGGATTTCAGTCTCCAGATCTCCAGAACTGTGAGAGAATAGGTCCCTGTTATTTTAAGCCCCCATGGTTAGGGTCATTTATTACAGCAGCCTCAAGAAACTAATAGAGTGGTGAAGGCAGGGTTCACACCCAAGTCTGACTAGCTCTGCTCAGTAACGTTGAGCAAGTTATTTCAGGGACTTTATTTCCTAAACCTGTAAACGAGCATTATAGCAGGGATTAAAAGAAGTAACACGCTCATGTCCAATACCTGTTACCCTGCCTGGGAGGAACGCTCAGCCTTACCTGAGTAAGAGTCTATGGAAAAGAGCAAGGAAGACACAGAAAGAAATGGACCTTGGAAGGCCATAAAGCTTGGGTTCAGAAGGCCAGACAACCTTCTCTGCCATTTCCTCGCTGTGTGAATTTAATCAACTATTTAACTTTCTGAGCCTGAATTTTCTCATTAGTAAAACGGAGATAAGATCTACCTCCCTGGACTATTAAAGATATTAACTGAGATCAGATAGAAGCAAGTTAAAATAAAGACTAGTATCATTGGTTTTCCTTTCTTCCCAGTCGCTCAGAATTAGAAACAAGAACAAGTTAGCTACATGTAAGGCAACATGTGCCTATATTGTTTTGAAATATTCACTAAAAAGCCACTTCTTCAAAGCTCCAAGGGTGTCCATGGTGAGTCTGTCCAGAGTGAGCTAATCGCTGGAGCTATAGAGCTGAATATGGATGGGCAGAACTCATTATACCAACTTAAAATTCTCTCAGAATTCCGATTTGAGCACTCTGAACTGAACTTGAACCCTTTGGCATTCGCATTGGCTTATACAGTTTTGACTGCAAAAAAAGATAATTTTAAAAAGTCATTAAACTAGGTGAAAAGCCTTATTGGATACGAATTGGCTCTTAAAGAATATTACAGTGATATAAAGCTCAACTGGGTCAGAAATTTATGAAAGTCATTTCCCTTAAATAAAACATGATTTTAAATATTCAAGGGAGAACACTTTGCAAAATGTACTTGGTGTTTTAAAACATCTGAAAGACTGCAAGAGTTTCTGCTCACCCCAAGACATTTGTGCTGATGTCAGGATAACTGCATTAGAACTGAGAGCTCCTCTGGGCCCAAGGCTCATGGCTTAGCAGCCTGCACAGCCCTGCTGGTCTCAGGACAGAGCCACCCTGACTACTTCTCTGCCCGACCAGAAAGGCCCCGAAGACCTGGGTGTTGGACACACAGTTTGGGAGCCCCAGTTAGTACTGCATATGCTATATTAAAGTCTTCTGCTCTTCAAACAGAATGTGAACTTCTTGGAGGCAAATAACAGGCCTTTTTTTACACAAAAAGGTAGTTAATCAGTGGAGCTGAGTGAATGAGTAACTGGAGGAAAGGAAAGGAAAGGAAAGGAAAGGAAAGGAAAGGAAAGGAAAGGAAAGGAAAGGAAAGGAAAGGAAAGGAAAGGAAAGGAAAGGAAAGGAAAGGAAAGGAAAAGAAAGGAAAGGAAAGGAAGGACAGAGAGAGGGAGGGAGGGATGGTAGTAAAATTGATAACATAGATAGAAGGAAGGTGGCTTATATAGAAGGATGTATGAATAAAAGGATAGAAGAATGTTTGATGAAAGGAAGGAAGAAAAAAGGAAGGAAGGATGGTTAATGATGGATGGATGGATGGGTGGGTGGATGGATAGATGGGTGTTGATATTTAGATGGAGAGGTAAAGATACTGCCTACCACAAAATTGCAATTTGAAAGAACTACCTCACAATTCCAGGAAGATTCTAGTCCCAAATTTCTATTTCTCTTCTATAACATCACATCTACCTTTTTCAATAGAATCTTATAATGGCTTAATCCCAAAATAATACACTATATCTTTGTAGACCTTTCTAGTCAACAGTAAAATAATAAGTGGTAATTAACAAAGTAACTTGGGCTCAGAAAATCTACATTCAAGCACAGAATCTGACACCTCCAGCCGATGTGGTCTTGGCTAAGTCACCTATCTCTCTGAATTCTGAATAATTATTTCTAAAATAAAGGTGTATTCAATACTGTTAGTTAACTATCAAACAAGCATTCCCCTTTTCCTAACAGTATTTTCATTTGATTTCAGAAATAATTTGCCCAATTCTAGAGGGTAAATCATGATTTGTTTATGTTGTATAATCCCATTCACATTAGCCATTGACCCAGTACCGGTCAAGGAGAAATAAGGGGAAGTTTGGGATTTATGGGACTAAAAAGATACATTTGAGAAGAAAGTCTGTGGACTATCACCTCTTCACTCCCAGCTTTTGGGTTGTATTATATGAAGCATTGACACTTGGAGCTATAACAGTAGCTATTTTATAACCATTAAGAGGAAGATGAGAATTACAAGGCTGACCCATACTCTTGGCATTGTTGTGGCTGATGATTCAAATTCAGAATCTGCCCACTTTCATTCTTATACTATGAGACCTATAGAAAGTCAGTGTCATATATAGTACCTTCCAGATGCCAGCTACTGTTCTATGTAAATTAGCTCATATAATCCTCAAAACCACAGGTATTATGATGTCTATTTCACAGATGAAAATAGCAAGACACAGAGAGTTTAAGAGACACGCCAAGGCGACAGCTAGTAAATGGTGGAAGTCATATTTGAATCAGACCAGGCATGTAACCATCACACCATGCTGCTTTCTTTTATTTGCTACTTATTTACTTTTTGATACCAATTTATACAAAACCTATCTTTCAATCTTGTGTGACTGTTGAGTACACATATTGATGCCAGTGTATCATGTAACCTTCAAAGCACCCTGAAGAAATATCTAATATTATTCTCAGATGTATAAATTAGGAAAATGGTGAATACAAAGGTTGAGTCATCTGCCAAAGTCCACGCACAGCAGATAAGTTGCAGAGCTGGGATGGACAGAGTGGGTCCCCAAAGCCCTGAAGCTGATTCGCTTTCCATTCTTATTCCTGCTTTTCTGAGAGATGCTAATTTATTTTCACAGTGATAAGGAGGCCCAGAGGAGTCCTCAGTGATGCTAATGAAACCTGAATCCTGGGCTGAAAATAGTCCAGCAGGCCAGTGGACAGATTTGGGAGCAAATCCCAAAGGGATGTTCAATGCTCTCAAATGTTCCTGCAGTCTACTCTCCTGAAAAGTCACCTCATTCCCAGCTTTATGATTCAGGAAGACACATTTTCCCTTGGGGACTCAGCAGTTTCAGAACCCATGGTTTTTCCTTGCCATGGGTCATTGCTGTCTTGCTGCTGAGAAAACGCTACTTAGCACCCATCAAGTCTCTAAGCCCAGTTGGTCCTCACAGTGTCCTGAGCTAAGCCTGTCTCATTTGGAAGGGGCAGAGATAGAGTTAGAGGGAGACTAAGTTCACAGAGAGCCCAAGGGGTTGGGTAGGTAGGTTGTGTGGCCAAGAATTGGAAAGCTTGTGACCCATAAAGCACTGGTGATCATCTTATCTAACATCTTCAACAGTGGATGTGAGACTCACAGGCATTCATTAATACTTACAATTCTCATTCACACGTCAGACACTGTGATGTTTAAACTCATTAATCCTTACAAAAATCTGAGCTAAAGGTGATATCCCAAGCATAAAATGAATGCTCAGAAAGAAAAGGTAATGGACCCAAGGCCACAGAGGTACTGAGTGGCATAGACAAGCTATGCCAGCAAGATTTCTATCCTAAACCTCTGCTCTTTGCACAGTTCCTTGACATGTTGAAGTCCCTAAGAAAGGGCTGACATTCAAGATAGAAATCAATGAGTGAGGTAGGAAGAGCCTAAAAGAATACTGAGAATTGAGAAGAGACCCAGGGGCAGGCTTGATGGAACACGTAACCCCAGAGAAATACATGCAAAGATGTGTGCCTGTGTGCTTGGTGGAGAGGAGAGAAGGGCCACAGAATCTCTATCAGATTCTCACAGCCCTCTGGTAAGATCTCTGAAGTACTACTGGTCTCATGGGGTTGAAAGGGCAGTAATTAAGACTCTCTCCAAGTCACAAAGCAAGGTAGTGATAAATGATGAAGAACTCCTGTGTGTGTGTGTGTGTGTTCTTTCTCTATTTTTTCTAGTAGGTGGAGTTGCTCTCACATTTTTAAAAAAATCTAAAGTTATCTGGGGAAAGAATAGAAAAAGAAATTACAAACTAATGTAAGAGTATTGGAGTTCAGAAGGCACTTTTGTGCATTAGTTATGCAAGGTTCTTGTAGGTGGGTTGGGGAGCACAATTGGCTCCTGCTACCTACTTTTGGTGCCTTTTTGATATCATGAGACAGTCCACCCATGAGCTTCCTTCTCCCCTGAAACTACAAACTAAGCAACAGACCCCTGCCCGCTTCTTTTTCTCCCTACAGCAAGTTTAGCATGGAGGAAGGAGGTCAGTGAGCCAGAGTTTGGCAGTTAATTGTAGGCTTCTAGATACTGCTCCTCACTCTCCCACGTGGTGATATGGGTAAGCCATGCCTTTCTCTGAGGTTGTTTTCTTGTCTCTCCAATGGAGACAGTCATCACATCTGCTGCCTTTCTTTTCTCTGCACTGGAGCTATGCTGACTTTTCTTTAAAAGGACTCAGGCACACACACACATCATTCCCTCATCTTGGTATACTCCCCTCCTTTATCATACTGTCTCCTATATGTCTCTGTTGATGCTTACAGAACCATCCAAGCTGCTCTGATCCATTCCTCCCAGTGGCTGCTTGATGTTTTCTCTCTCCCCCGTCATGAATAATGACTTGGAATGAATAATAGCATCTAACATTTAATCAGTGCTTATCATGTGCTAGACACTATTTTAAGCTCTTCACATAGTTTGTTTTATTTGTTTTTTTCTTTTCAATTAATCCTCATAACCACCCCTTGAGGCTTGTATAGAGCAGTAAAGGGACGAATGGGGAATGTATGTAATCTGTCCAAAGTCACACTGCTCGTCAGTGCAGGAGTGAGATGTGATTCTCCTCAGCTTGGCGCCACTGAACACATGTGTAGGCTAAAGAAGACATTTACTGAGATCATTTCCCTTCAGTTATGGTGCAAAGAATCAGTGAATATGCTCAAGATATAGACATCTTTGGTGGGTTTTGTTTGTTTTTTAAGATTCACAAACTTGATGACTCAGCAGTTGAGGGTGAAAGTGAAGCATCCAGTTATTTAATATAAATTTAGTTCTGATGCCTAGCATTATGAAAAATGGCTTAGTTGGGAGAATAATCCATGTTTTACATTCATTTATTGAAAAGTAATAGGTAGAAATAATGGCAGGTTGAAGTATCCTCAGAGTAGCTGAGACCACCAGAAGTGGCTTGCCTGGTTTTGTCCCACTTGAAGACTGCACCCAAACCTTGAGTTTAGGCACAGTCAGGCTAAAGACCCTAACGACAGCCCTGCTCATTGTCAGACTAAGTCATTGCTCCCCCGGTGTTTTCTCTCCTTAGGACTCACTCATCCATTCCAAACTATGTTTTAATCAGTCTTTCCAACCAATCCAATGTAGTGGGTTATCTGTTTTCTTGTGAGACTTAAAATATTAACAGGCATCTAAAAACCTCCTGGTTTAGGGCTTCAAATTTAAACTAGTCATTAATGAGTATTTGCTATGCACCAGGTATCTTACATCTGCTCATCTTACTTGTCCTCATGATAATAATCACAATAATGTAATGTGGGTGTCATTACTCTCAATAAACAGGTGAGAAAACCAAATCTCTGAACAGTCAAGTAACTTGCCTTCATGCACACAGCTACTAGCAGCAAAGCCAGGATTTAAACTTCAGTTTTTTCCTGGCAATATGTTCCTTCCACCGTAAGCTTTTCTGTGTAGATAGCTATGGACTTGGGATCTGACTTAATCATCCCATCCCACCAAGGGTAAACTTGTAGTTGCTAAAACGATAAATGGCACAGTCATTTCATCTCAGATAAACCTCGGTAAACCACAACATTATTGCTACCTTGTATTTGGCACATTGGTTAAAGGATCAGTCACATGATTTTATCGCTAAACCTTCTCTAGTATGCCTAGGCTGCCTGTTTTCTGCGAATGGGGCTGTGGCCAAACCCAGCTGATATTCAACCAAGGCTCGATATCATTTGTTCCTCTCTTACCATCAAAACCTTGAGGTTTTCGTTGTCAGCAAGTTTCATCAACTCAGGAATATGCAGCCCTGGTGGCTGGAAAGTTCCAGCTAATGAAGCACCCAGTGACTGGAATGCACTCTGTAGGTATGGAAAGCAGACACACGGGGAGAATTGTACTCCTAAACAATACTGGCGGGAGTGTGCGAGCAGTTTGGTAAAACTGGGCAAAAGTACAAATCTACAAACATTTAGACACAGGGCATTCCTCTTTGAAGAATTTTCCTCACAAATCATCCACACATGTGTGGAATCATGCATGTATTACTAGCATTGTTTTTAAGAACAACATTGGAAGCAATGAGCAATGAAAATGTCCATCAATGTTGGGCAGGTTAAATAAAACAGGAGAGAGTTCCATAGTCTCTTATCCAGAACCCTTGGGGGCCAGTTTTGATTTAGAAGGCAGATTTTCCCTTTTTATTTTAGTAAAGTAGTACAGCCATGTATAATATATGCTCCCACCTCCAGCAGACCCTAAGCTACACCCTGGAATCAAATATACTTGCGCTTCTGAAGCAAACACCATGAGCACTAAGTTGGGTCACCAAAAACTATGGTGGATATTTTCATAGACATTCAAGTCAGTTTTGCTGCCAAATAAGTTTGGGTTTCAAAATTGGGGAGCTTTTGGGATTTGGGAATTAGACATAACTATTGTGAAATATTTATACAAGGGAAAATTGTGAAACCAGCTAAAATAAGTGAGGCATCTTCATGACTGATATTAAAGTTCTCTAAGATATATTGTATATTGCAAAATGAAAATGGTAATGTCAGGCAGTGTATCTAGAAGCCATTATTGGTGATTCACACACACACACACACACACACACACACACACACACAGCTGTACATGCATAGAAACTCTCTTCAAAAATACACAAGAACTAATTTTAGCCTGGCCAGGATGCTCAGTGGTTGAGCATCAACCTATGAAACAAGAGGTCACAGTTCGATTCCCAGTTATGGCACATGCCCAAGGTGCCAGCTTGATCCCTAGTAGGGGGCATGAATGAGGCAGCCAATCAGTGCTTCTCTCTTATCATTCATGTTTCTATCTCTCCCTTCCTCTCTGAAATCAACAAAAAAAAATTTAATAAAGAACTGATTTTAGCTTTTATCTCTGGAAAGGCAAATGTAAGCTGGGGAACAGGAGTAAAAGAAAGGCTCCCTTTTGCTCTATATGCTATAGGATAATTTGAGATTAATGTGAAGTGCCTGCATTACCAAATGACAGGCATGCATTGATACAGTAATAGTCTCATAACCACCTGTCAGGCAAGTGTCCCCTGACAGCCCAGCCCTTGTCACCCTCTGGCACATCCTTGTGGTTAATTTTCTTCCTAGCTCTTTCCACCAACCATGAGTTCCTCTTCCTGGGCTTGTCTTTTCATTTTGTCAGAAAGCCTCTGTAAAATGCAAGAGAATTTCCTGCCTTGATACTGAGTGGAGCCCAGGATCTGCACAGGGCTAGTATTGAGGAATTATGAGAAACCAGGAATCCCACACAAGGGGTGGCTGAGGTGGGAAGCTCAGCATACTACGCTTTGTCCCATTGCAAAACCTGACCTCGGAGAGCACACAAAGGTGGCTCTTCTGCTTGTCCATAAAATACACATTTTCAACTATTTCCCTGTTAAAGAGATGGAGTTCAGAAGGCTGGCCACACTCTCACCTTTGACCCTGCTGTGACTCATGGCTCCAAAGACTTTGCACAGGTGTTTGGTGAGGCTGATGGGATCTGAGAAGGTCCCTCCCTCCATCCTTGCCCTCGAGGAAAGAAACCTATGCAAGGCACCTGCCTGCAGACCTCCCTCTGCCCCTCTGCCATGAGATCTATTCAATGCCGCTGCTCCTGAGATATGCCAAGTCCTCCTGTGTGTACTCCACTGCAGCCCCCGGCCCTATTCCTCCAAGCCCTCTGCCCTGAAGGTCTTCCCAGCTAGTCTCTGTTTAAGGAGAATTCAAAATACCATTTCTACCATGAAGATCTCCTAAGTCCCTCCGTCCAGATCAGTCACTTCTTCCTGGGTGCCCCTCCCCGCAAGCACTTAGGCAGGCCGATCTTGCAAGGAGTCCCCTCTACCTGGCACCATAATCAGCCTTTCCCAGGTCAACATCCCCAGCAATGTGAGTTCCTGGAATGCAAAGAGCTATCTGAAGGGGCCATTATTTTCTAGTTTCCAGCACTAACGTGGAACAACATATTCTTAGGACATAACTTGTTTTAACTTTGTGCCAGGGAATGGAGGAGAAACAACAAGAATAGTCAAAAAAAGCAATGTCTTGTACTATAAAAGGAAGTAAAGGCTTAGGAATGAAATAAACACGGATTTGAATCTTGACTCTGATACAATTTTGTAACATCGGCAGTTCTTTTAACTTCTCCAAGCTTCAGGTTTCTCAATTCTAAAAATGGGCCAATAAGGCCTGCTTTATAGGAATGAGGTAGAGATCAAACGATCTGCCTAGCCAAGGAGATAACACACAGTAAACACTCCATAAAAGCTGTTTCCTTTATCATATGAAAGAAAGGATGGATGAATAAATGAGTACATAGGAAAACATAATAATATTGATAGTTACTGTTAAATCCGGTTCATAATTGAGCCATGTAGGGAGTACACTTTCAGCCTGGGTCCCTATGCCCAGGCCCAGTTTCAGATTGAGAAGCATAACCCACGTTTAGAGGGATCCAATCAACCCATAGAAGACAGCTGGCTTCTGCTGCCTCAAACTGAACTACCATCCCCAGAGGTAAAGTCATGATTCCTGAGCTTTCAGATTAAAAGTGAATCTTCTGAAATCTTGTCCAGAACAACTTAACATGTCAAAATTTCTCTGATTTTTATGAAAAATAAAACATGGGACTGGGGCATCCTGTGCCCAACTCCAATCTGTTTCAAGCCAGAGCCAGGTGAGAGATCAAGGCGCCACAAATGAAAAGCATCCTTGGTTAGAAGCAGCCTTCATGGCATCTCTGGGGAGCAGACCTGGTCCTGGGCTCCAGAGAGCATGCTCTTTGGTTTTTTGCTCCAGGGAGCACACTCCCACGTTCCCCTGGTCTCAGTTGAGTGCCAGGGAATTAACTCCTCTGCAAAAGGAGGCTGATTAAATGATCCTACATTTGCCTCACCCCATTCTGCTTACTACCAACCCAAGAGTTGGCACAATTGGTCCCAGGCAGGAAGCACTGGGCTGCATTCGATTAAGTCCGAAGTGCCTGACCAACATGGATGAACCTGACACCGTGGTTTCAGAACACTCCTTGGTTGTGAAATCTGTAACATGTCATCACATTTACTTAGTATTCAACACACAATTCCGGCCTGACCTTTTCAGGAATCTTCCCGTGAGGGGAGGGAGGCATGAACTTGGGGCTCCCACAGCAAAGGCTGGTGTTAAAGCTTTGGAGGACCCACGCACTCTTGTTTTCAGAGACCCCCTGCAAATGTTATTAAATAAAACATAGGGTATCCCCTAACATGTATACACACACTTTGAATAATTATAAAGGCAGTGTTTATTAAAATAGATTTCATTTTCAAAACTGAGCTGTCAGCTGTTAAAGTGTATGTACATTTTCAGGGGATACCTTGTATAGCCACATCCTATGGAAGCAATATTGTTTTTGTGGGTTTTTTTTTTTTTTTGAGAAAATGCTAAGGATTATAAAACTAATTCTGAATTTGTTTTGGTATAAATTATTGATTTTTTCTCCTTGTGGTTTAAGCTAAATATACACATGTTATACATGTTATATTTAAATATATAAAATATATAGTGTATATACACATCATATTACACATGTATGTTTTATATATGTGTGTTGAGTTGCAGTAGTTCAGCTAACATATTATGGAATTTTATAAAATTAAAGTTAGCATTTCTTCATTTTGCACTTTGCTGTTTTCTTCTGGCCCTTTGAAGCTGCCATATTTTCAGCTATCTGACATTTGCTTTTCAGTCCATGAAAAACTCACAGGCCCCCGACTATTCACTTCAAGTGGCAAATGGAGAAACTAGGTCAGACCACAGCCCCTTCTACTTGGTATGTTGGAGAAAAGTAGATTTTCATGAAGGCCCCCCCATGAGGCACAAATCTCTCAGGACAGGACCCCCTGGTATTTGTGTAACCTCTCTATGTGCAGGGAGCTCTACTTATTGGGGGCCTCAGAGACTGACCAAGAGCTGAGGCCTGCCAAAAAATCCCCACTCCATTCTCCACCAGAGGCCATTTCTAGTTTTCACCAGATGAGAAGCTACTAAAACAAAACAGCAGGACTCTTGCTACCTGCCCTATTTTCTCCTTCAACAAGAACTTTATCCACTCAAATGCCACTTCATGGTCGACTTAAGAAGTTCCTTTAAATAGGGCTGGAATGTGAAGGTCACTGCAAAGCGTCAAACATCGAATGCTATTTTCTAGGACTGCAGCTCAGCCATGAACTTTTGCTCCAGGCAGATTTCAACATGCTAGGTCTGAGCTGAAAGATAAAGGTTTCATGCATTTAGTTCTATTTAAAACTAGAAGCCTTTTGGCATTCTTTTTCACACATAAGATCTGGGAAGATACTGTTCTCCCACAAGATTCTCTTTCAAACAGAGCAATCTACAATGTTCAATCTACTCTCCTTTTTCTTGAGAAGAAAACTGACTTAGCTGAAGAACTGTTATGTAGTAGGTTCTATACCAAGTGCTGTCCACGTACATTTTCTCCTTTCTAACTTGTAAGAACCTTGAGAACGGTAGATAGCATTGTTCCCATCTTACAGATAAGGACACTGCGGGTCAGAAAGGTTACAAACCTTGACAAGAATCAAACATCAAAGACTCATCGGTGCCAAAATTGGAAATCAATTCTTGCCACCATTCTACAATTACACGAAGTTACCTCAAGAGCTAATTAAGTAAAACAGGTGATTCAAAGGAAATATACTATTCTGTGTAGTGTCCTGCTGATGGTAAGAGTTCTGGGAGAATTTTCCCATCTAGATAATTAGACTCAACTGTGCTGAGTCTACTGACGATACAAATAGGAACACTAACCATCCCAAAGCATGCAGACTTGTTGTTTTGGTTCTCACAGGCCCCTGTCATTCATTCTTCTGGTGCAGGGGTCCTCAAACTATGGCCCGCTGGCCACATGCAAATACAAATATTGTATTTGTTCCTGTTTTGTTTTTTTTACTTCAAAATGAGATATGTGCAGTGTGCATAGGAATTTGTTCATAGTTTTTTTTTTAAACTATAATCTGGCCCTCCAACGGTCTGAGACACAGTGAACTGGCCCCCTGTTTAAAAAGTTTGAGGACCGCTGTTCTGGTGCTTTGCTTTTCAGTTTAAATGTAACCCACTTTGGGTAGTGGAGGCGGTATTTAAGAGGACTTCATGATAGCAATCTTCTTTCTTGTCTAAGTTCCGAATCAGTAGAGAGATCAACAAAGAAGGCAGGCAGATGAGGCCAAAGTTTGACCACCATTAAGCTAATAGTAGAGAATCTGGCTTATAACCACTGGAATTTGGACCTCCTGACACTGAATCCTAGAACTGGTCAGAATTATCTCCCAGTCATGCAGCTCTGAGCTGGGGCAAATCTGGAAGAGCTGTATTGAACACCTGTCTACCAGACAGCCCCTAAGAAGATGAGAAGCTTCTACACATGGCCAGTTTCTCCCTCTACCCTCTCTAGTGATTGAGTTACTCCTTCCTCTCTTCTGAGGGAGGAGGTCAGCAGTGATATAGTAATGGATGTTTCTCTACATGGATTAAGAGTACCAAGGACGGCTCACACTAGTGTCTAATAACCTTTCCTGGATACATCCTGTAGCCAGGTACTGTTTGAAGCCCATTATATTTTTTAACCCAATTTGTTCTCGTAACAACACTATCAGGTCAGGACTATTCCTAACCTCCATTTCAACAGACGAGAAAACTGAGGCCCAGAGAAGCTAATGAGCTTGCCGGTAGTCATTCTGCCAATAAGGGGTGGAACCACGATTTGAACCCAAGAAACCAGATTCCAAAGTCACAAATGTTAACCACCAGGCAATTAGGGGCTCAAAATCTACTATGAATCCAAAGTGTTCTTCCCTACCACTTCAATTCCACCCATCTTTCATCTCTTCCCATCCTTCAAGTCTGGGCACAGGCTCTAGCTAGCTCCTCCCCAAGCCTTCCTGACAGCAGGAGTCCTTAAGGCCTCTCCCCCATCAGTCCTCAGGGCTTTGGACCAGCCCTGACCCTTGAACCTGCTCCTTGGCAGCCTGAACACTGCAGCCTTTGTTCATTGTGGACCAAAACCAAGGGACCCAGGGTGAAGCCACCGAGACCTGAAGTCTAATTTGTTCTGATCATTATTAGATAACTTCATGTGAATGAAATGATGTAGAGGGGGGAAAAATGACAAGAAATAGAGTCTGGCTTGTATCTTACAACTTGCTTAATACTCCATTATGCACCACCTCCTAGTGTTATCAGGACTGTCTGCTCTGTGCTGGGCACTGTTCTGAAGTTATGAATAAAAAAATATGAGGCTCTCTTCTAACTTGTGTGTGTGTGTCTGTGTGTGTGTGTGCTCACTTGTTCATGTGATACTCATAACAGCACTTGGAGGAGTCCCAATACTGTTCCTGTTTTACACACTAGGAAACTGAGGCACAGAACATTTAGTGACATACCCAGATCACAGGGATGGTAAGCAACAGAGTTGAAATGTGAATCCAAGAAGTTGGTTCTCGGAGACCACCTCTCAAATGAAGGATGAAGTCCTTTATCCCTCCCGTGTGGAGCCAGGATCCACCCAAGCCCAAAGGACTGGGAAAGCCCAGGTTTTCCATCTCCTATACTCAGCCCTGGCCCCTTTCTGTGTCTGGCCATGCCTGGGGCCCTGGGGCAGTTAGTGGCATTTTTAGGGGCTTTTCTGAGCCCTTGAGCCAAGCAGAGTAACACTGACAGATCCTGCAGGGCTGGGGGCCGACTGAGTCCAGTTGGAACTAGACTGGGGATTAAGAGAAGAGAAGGCAATTTTGTTCCTGTCTGGTCCCTGGCCAGGATGCTGAGATTAGCAGAATAACTGCCAGATGGGTTACTGAATCTCCATGCATTCCAATTACCAACATCCAAAAGCCCAGTTCCCGTTCCAGGCACAGAGCGACTCCCAGCAAATGCCATCCTTGCTCCGAGGTTGCTTGTCTGGCAGGTTGCTTGGGTTCTGAGGCGGCACATCAGTGTGGCCAGTGCCTGCCTCCTCCTCTTTCTGTTTTCATTGAGCTGAGCTCTGTGAAAGGAGTGGCTGGCTGCTCCCCACCCTGCTTTTAGCTCCAAGCACCCTGGTTCCACACAATGGACAAGGGACAATGGCCCCTATCAGCACAGTGCTGGACCTGGCAAGAGGAGGGAACCTCTGCAGTGGGCCCACAGGCCAGCTCCTGCCACTGGCCACCTCCCCAGAGTGCCAGCTGGGGCTTTCACTGAAATCAGAGCACAGCATCTCTTTATAAAGCAGAGGCCCACCCCGTCTACAGGCCACCCGGAGCCTGAGAAAGGCTTTCTTCCCCTCTGGCACAAGGCCCACACCACTGCATTTGGAGCCCTCAGACACTGGACCCTGGGCTTGCAATGAGGGGAGACTCCTTTCATTTCATTTCATTTCATTTCATTTCATTTCAACAAACACTCATGGCACATCCACTAGTGCTTATGCTTGGAGCTCTGGATGTAAGGACATCAGTTAAACATCTGTATCCCTTCCCTTATGGTACCCATTACTTAGGAAAGGGAAAGTGAGGCAAGGAGAGAATTGGGGGCCCATGGAAAGATAGGCAATAAGACAGCCTAAAGTGTGTTGAAATGTTTTTTTTAAAAAGCAATGAGAATCACTACTACATGGGACAGCAAGCATTGTGCTCGGGTGGGGGTGGAAATCCAGTCTGCCACCTATTTTTATAAATAAAGTTTTATTGGAACACAGTCACAGTCATTTGTTTGCATACTGTCCATGGTCATTTTCACCACACTGGCAATGCTGAAAGAACATGAGCCCTGCAAGCCTGCGTTATTTACCATGTGTTCTTGTATAGAAGAATTTGCTGACTTCCATCAACATGAGTACTTAACATGCTTGACTCCATTTAATCATCACAACTCTTTTTTTAAAAATATATTTTATTGAGTTTTTACAGAGAGGAAAGGAAAGAGATAGTTAGAAACATCGATGAAAGAGAGACATCGACCAGCTGCCTCCTGCACACTCCCCACCGGGGATGTGCCCGCAACCAAGGTACATGCCCTTGACTGGAATCGAACCTGGGACCTTTCAGTCCGCAGGCCGACGCTCTATCCACTGAGCCAAACCGGTTTCGGCAATCATCACAACTCTTATGCTATGTGTTATTAACTCCATTTTGCAGACTGAGGGTAGGTTACATAAAAATTTTAAAAAGTGTCTGGATTTGACCCAAAGGCGCTGCTTTTTCTTTATAACTGTGAGCTGAGACTTGTGACCAACCTCTAAGTTAACAAAAGATTTTAGCAGAAGATTTTCATTAATGACAAGGAGGTGGAGGAAGCATACCAGTGAGGAGGAATGGGTGGGACAGCACAGTGGCAGGAATGAGCACAGCCAAAAACAGGGGGGACCTTGAGAAAGAATGTTAGAATCCCAGAGCCACAAGAAGCCTTCAACATCAAGTTTATAGAACCCTCTGTCTTAATCAGCTCAGGCTACTATAGCAAATGCCTTAGATGTGTGGCTTCAACAACAGACATTTACTTCTCACAGCTCTAAGGGAGATAGTCCAAGATCAAGGTGGCAGATTTGGTTCCTCTTCCTGCCTTCCCACTGTGTCCTCACGTGGTAGAGAAAGAGAGCACTCTCTACTTTCTTTTTCTTTCCTTATAAGAACACCAATCCTGTCATGGGGGCTCCACCCTCCTGACCTCATCTAACCCTAATTACTTCCCAAAGGTCCACCTCCAAATACCATCACATTGGGGGTTAGGGCTTCAACATTAGAATTTCCGGGGAACATAACCATTCAGTCTATGCTGTGGAGGAGACTGGAGACCAGAGAAGCAGCCATGCACCCAAGGTCACAGAGCAATAAAGGACAGGCTTTAAGCAAAATATTCTTAGGGCCTTTGCAGAGTCTGGCCCTTTGTGAGCCAAACCTGCCACCCTGTCAGATGCCTGTGTTTCCTCTGGGCAATCACAGTCCCCGGAAGCATTGAGGCCAGAGCCCCTGCATGCTGGTTGGCATCCTAATCAAACCAGTTGCAAATGTGGTGTTTGTTTTAACTGCACACTCTCATGTGATTGTAGCTCTAGTTTGTCCAGGTGTAGTGAAAGGACACAGGACTGGCAATTATCCGACTTTGCATCCTGTTTGTCACTGACTCCATGTGTGACCTTGGATGAGTCACTTAAACACTCTGGCCCCAATCTCCGACTGTACAAAATGTGGGGGCCTGGGTAGACAACACGTTCAAGTCCAGTTGTTCATGTTGAATAAGAGTGATGAACCCAGAAATCACTCAGGAACCCAAAGAATACACAGCAGTGGACTGGCTGTTCTTCTTTCTCAGTCAGACTTGACCTCACCAAATCAAGAATCATGAATGTGTCATCAGGCCAGCATGGCCCAGTGGTTGAACATCAACCTATGAACCAGAAGGTCACGGTTGAACTCCCAGTTGGGGCATATGCCCAGGTTGCAGGCTCCATTCCCAGTGGAGGTCGTGCAGGAGGCAACTGATCAATCATTCTCTCTCATCATTTATGTTTGTCTCTCTCTCTCCCTCTCATTTCATCTCTGAAATCAATAAAGATATTATTTTTAAATCAGCAGTGTATTATTTGAATTGGTGAGACAAAATATAACTAGAACCCAGGCACTGGTTTCACTAAAAGTATTCATCCAGCTTAGTTTTTGCCAGGAGTTGCACTTCATTAGGACACAGTTGTGAACAAACAGAGGACGAACCAGATGGTGCAGAGCAGTGTGAGAAATGCCACCCACCAGAGGCAGCTGAGTGTATGTGGCTTAGAACAACCCCAGGTCAGCACCTGACCACACCTAAGGATCTCTGTAGCCTTATACAAGTTCTTTATCTTCCCTGGGACAGACGTCATCATCTACAAAGTCAAGATAAAAGTGGTGTCTGTCTCAGGTTGTTATGGAAGAGTAGTGAGTGCATTCTTGCTCTTCAAATTGCACCTGCATAGATGAAGCACTCCCTTGTCAGCGACTGTGATGATGATAGAGATTTACTGGGTGAAAAAGGAGGATAAAGCAAAGGCACCCATATGATCCAGGCCAGGGTTGGGGGGCATGAGCCATAAAAGCTTCCCAAGGAAGTGACCTCAAAATTGAGGCCCAAAGGATGAGCAGGTGTTGGAGGGTGGCTGGGCATGAGAAGTCTCCTGGTCAATAGGAATTGGGTGTGCAGAAGCCCTAGACAAGGGCAAGTGGGTGCCTTAGGGAAGCTATATAAAGAGTGCTGACAGTGGGACTAGGAAAATATGCCCAAGTCTGATCAGAAAGTACACCCTAGCCCCCACTCCCACTCTGGAACTAGAGACGTAGAACCCATCACACCATGGGTAAGTTTAACTGCATGGAAACCTCTGGGGAATTTCACCCCTGCATTCAGGGCCAGGTCAGCACTGGGGGTTGGGACTCCAGTTGGAGTTTGGTCAAACAGGATTTTTGCCAGAAGCTGCCAGGGTTGGAAGAGTCCAGGGTGAGTGCTGGCTGGGCGCAGTCAGGCTCAGCCAGGGAGGCCAAGGGCAGCTGCAAAATCAAAAGAACTAGAAGAGCTGGAGCTGAAACCAAAGCCAAGAGGGCCAGAGGGTAGCTAAGTAGGCATGGGAAGAAAGGGGAGAGAGAGATCAGGGTAGAGAAGAAGACAAATGCCTGATGCAGGCCCCAGTGCCAGCAGCCTGTGGGCATGGGCCTGATCCCATGGTGTGAGGTTGGACCAGCCTGCACTGAGAGCCATGGTTCTGGATGAATGCCAGGCACCCATTCTCTCTACCAGGCTGAGAAAGGAGGAGTGGCCTCCATGAGGTGAGCGGAGGTAAGATCGCTATACAGACTCATGCCTGTGCTCCAACATTGCCCTCTCTCCCCCAGTTGGGTTGAGGTGCCTTCATGGGAACCTTTCTATCATCATCAGCCCAGAGTGTCTAGGAGGAAGGTGGGAGGAGAAACACAGCTCTTAACAGCCTCTGCTCTGAAGTCAGGTCTGCAATCATTACTCTGCCTCCATCTCATTTACATGTAAGTGAGGACAAGAATAGTGCTATCAGATTATTTTTTATTTACTTTTATTTTTTATTATTTTATTTTTTAATTTATCTTTATTGTTGAAAGTATTACAGATGCCCACTTTACCCCCCAACGACCCTCTCCCCCCAACTACTGCCTCTCCCACAAGGCCTGCACTATTGTCTGTGTCCATGGGTTATCGGTTATGCGGTTATGCATATATGCCTAAAAGTTTTTTGGTTAATCTCTTCCCGGCCCCCCTTTCCCCCTTCCCCTCTGTGATACATCGGTCTGTTCCATGCTTCCATGTCTCTGGTTCTATTCTATCCATTTATTTTGTTCATTAGATTCCACATATGATTGAGATAATGTGACCCTTTTCTTTCTCTATTTTTTATGAGGATCACATGAATTAACATAAGCAAAGTGCTTATAACAGTGCTTGAAATAGAGTAAGTATCCTATATTATTACTTAATATGGTTTCACTTTACTTATTTATGTAAAATAATTTATTTAACATCTACATTCTAGGACCTGAGTTGGCTGCTCAGGATATAAAGAAGAAGGCATGATCCTTGCCCCCAAAGAGCTTACTACCCACTGGTCCACTGAGGGAGCCAGGCCAAGTGCCTGGGTGAGGACAGGACAGGGTTACAGGGGCTGTGGCAGAGAAAAGAGTGTGGTGGGAGCCCCTGGGATGCAGAGGAAGGGAAAACAGGTTGTGGACAGAAATATAGATGGTAAATTCAGAATGATGTGCCCTGCTTTCTCACACTTCTCAGGACAACCCAGGGAGGAAAGAGGAACAAATAACATCAAAAGCAAGAACTGGTCTAGCAGGTGTGGCTCAGTGTTTGAGCATCAACCTATGAAGCAGGAGGTCATGATTCAAGTCCCAGTCAGGACACATGCCCAGGTTGCACGCTTAATCCCCAGTAGGGGGCAAGCAGGAAGAACTGATCCTTGATTCTCAAATCAACTGGTGATGATGGCCTGATCCATCACCAACCCACTGGCTGCCATTAGAGGAGACCTGTTCCCCATCACGAAAGAGAAAAAGTGATAGTCAGCACATGGTGACTGGGAATAAATATGCATTTCAGAGTCCCCAGCAAGTTGTGACCAAGTCTCTTTTCCTTCCTGATATTCAGGCTTCTGGGTTTTTATTGTTCCCAATCGATTTATAGATGCAATAAAAATAAATATGAGAGGCAATGGATTTGTCCTATGTGAAAAAGAAGGCATCAGCGAGTTTCAAATACATCCAGGGCTTTTATTTCTACTTGGACTTTTATATTTGTAAAATTAAATATATTAAGTGTTAGGACAACTATAATTCTGAGTCACTCCAACATCAAAACAGTTAAAGCAAGAAATAAAGGTCTTTGCCTACAAAGTAAAGTGAGAATGAAAACAGTTACTAGAGTAATTCAAGGCTCCCTAATGTCCATTTTTCTTCATTTCTGCCAGTTTCTGGAAGCTGACAATTTGGCCAAAATGACACCTTTAGAGATTCATGTTTCATCTGCTCCCAGAAAGACATTTGACTGCAAATGTGGATGTATTTCTTCTGACACTATGCCCTAAAGCAGTGTTAGGTCAAACTATTTCTTTCATCTGATTTTAAAGCTACACATGCTTTTAGTGAGAAAATATGGAAGTATAGAACAACTTAAAGAGGAATAGCATAACCCAGACTTCAATTCCTTGGGGCAACCAGTTATTGAATAGTATTTGTTGCATGGCTGGAGTGGCTCAGTGGTTGAGCATTGAGCTATAAACCAGAAGGTCACAGTTTGATTTCCCCGTCAGGGCACATGCCTGGGTTGTGGGCTCAATCCCCGATGCACGGAGCATCCAATCAATGATTCTCTCATCACTGATGTTTCTTTCTTTCTCCCTCACCCTTCCTCTCTGAAATCAATAAAAATATATATTTTTTAAAAAGAGTATTTCCTTTCCGATGTCTTATTTTGATGCCTATTTTTGCTGTCTACTCATATGTTTTAAAATAGTTAAAATCATGCTGATTATATGTAGTTGTATTCAACTTTTTAACTTAATGTAATGCTGTAAACATTTTTGAGGAGATCATTACACATTGTCCCTATTTGTCTGATGACAATCCTACATCATTTTCTCACAGGGAAGTTCAGTGTGTTTGGTGAAAATGGAAGGAAAAGTCATTCTTGAAGCTTCACCCAGAAGGATGGGGTTCTGGGGAGACACTTTGGGGCCTTGAAAGCATTGACTCCTCTCCCACATGACACAGCCTGGACTGGGAAAGGCAGCTGGACCAGCCTGTGGAGCAGTCACCTGACAGGAGGCACGATGGATTAAAAAAAAAAAAAAAAAAAAAAAAAAGAAAACAAAGCAAAACACTCAAGTCCACAGTTCCTGGAAGCCAGCATGTCAGAACCTCTGAGACACTGTCAGCTGTTCTCGTCCTTGCCCAGCTGACAAGCAGGACTGGTATTTCCTCTCCTGTGGAAGGTGGCATGGAGAGGGCAGGCAGTTCCCCCACTTCACTAAAACTGAGGGGAGCCCTGCTTCTAAAACCTGGCAAAGGCTCTAAAGTAACCATGACAGGGTTTGACAAACATCTTATCTTAAGGACCAGAGGGTAAGTATTTAAGGCATTGCCAGCCACTGACGGTCTCTCTCATATTTATCTTCATCTTTATTTAAAGACCATTTAAAATTGAGGAAGAGATTAAAAACAACAACAACAACAGCAACAACAACTTCTTAATACAGGCTGTATAAAACTAGGCCATAGACCAAACAGTGTGGAGCCTGGGACAGGGGTTTCTTTCCCTTTTTATTATAAAATAAACTGAAGCCTGGTGTATGAAATTCATGCACACAAGGGGTGATCCCTCAGTCCAGCCTGCACCCTTTCCAATATGAGAACCCTCAGGGGATGTCCAACTGCTGGCATCCCTATGGGATTGGGCCTAAACCGGCAGTTGGACATTCCTCTCACAACTGGGATCACTGGCTCCTAACTGCCCACCTGCCTGCTGGCCTGATCCCCCTAACTTCTCCCCCCTGCCAGCCTGATCTCCCTAACTTTTCTCCCCTGCTGGCCTGATCCCCCTAACTGCTCTCCCTTGCAGGCCTGATCGCCCCAAACCACCTCTGCCTAAACCCCGCCACCATGGCTTTGTCTGGAAGGACGTCCAGAAGATGTCTGGTCTAATTAGCATATTACCCTTTTATTTGTATAGATAAAGATCTGGATAATTGTTCCAAAATTGCTGAGAAATTTAACAAAACTTGTCCAATTTTAGTCAGCATCTTGAGAAATGATCAGAATAGAGAGTTAAAGGTTCTGTGATAGATTGCACCTCTAGCTCCCACAAGGGCAACAGCGAGTGCCCACGAGTTCAAAACCACAGGTATCAAAATGCTCTTTATATTTTTGGTAACTCACAAGTCTCATACGGTTTAAAAGGACCCTTTTCCATAATGAGAAAGGGCTAACTATTGCATCCAACCAGTGGTCTGTAACTTGATGAATTATAAGTAAAGAATTCTGAAAAGAACCATGGTTTTATAAATTGTCATCCTTCACAAAAGCACAAACCACAATGCTGGACACATTCTCTTGACTTGGAAAACTTTTGAGTTGAGTTGAATGGAGAATTCTCCCCAATAGTTAATGATGGTGAGAGACTGGATGTACAAATGGACCATGGCAAGACCACACGTGAAAACTGAACTCTGACCCATAGTCATCAGTAACCAGCCCAGGAAGTCAACCCCTTATCAGCAGTACCGGGTCTAGGAAGTCAGTCTGCTATTTCTAAGTCAGACTTGTAGGAAATTAGACTGCTATCTCTAGTAGCATTACAGGGCAGCAGAACAATAACCCCTATACCAAACAACCCAATATGGGTTGTTTGATTTGATTAATTACTAACAGCTTTCCTAATTTTTGTCCCTACTTCCAACTTAGTGGCAAGTAGAATAACTCAGGGATTCTTTAATTTGAGACACTAAAGTTATAAATGAGGAAAGTAAGGCACAGAGATTTTTGATCCCATGTTCCTTCCATGATATTACACTGCCTGCTTGAAGGTGGGGTGATTTCACACCAGGCTGGTCTGAAGTTTCTCTCTCTCTCTCTCTCTCTCTCTCTCTCTCTCTCTCTCTCTCTCTCTTTCGGAAATGGGACACAGAACCCAATGAATTGGCTGGGTGACATTTGTTTTGCTAAATATTTACTATGTGTCCAGTGCTATGACAGATATAGAGACATATACAATATGATCAACAAAATTAGTTGAAGAGGCCCATGTGTAAAAAATTTGGAAATTATATAAAATGCACAACTATGAAATTATATAAAATTCACAAAGAATATAAGATACCATTTCCAAAGTACATTCCAAAGAGCATCAATAACTGCTACATGAAAAAAGAGACTTTTATAACAAAAGCATTCAAAAATTAGAATCTCAGCACGTTATTTTGTGAAATTTGACACACTGATTCTAAAGTTTACATGAAAAGGCAAAAGACCCAGAATAGCCAACACAATCTTGAAAAAGAAGAACAAAGTTCTAGTGGCGTGACCCAATTTCATCTGTTTTGTTGTCTAACACATAATTGCTATTCAATAAATATTTATTTCATGAGTGAAAACCCTTGTCTAGCAAATAGTATGCATGAAAAAATGTTAGCATCACTAATATGATGAAAATTATTTTAGGAATGTTTGGACCTTCCATAAACACACTGCCACCACAGAACGGAACTTGGGTCCATAAAATGAGATGTTAATCTACTATGAAAGTCTCTCAAGAGAACAAACTGAACTAGAATCCCAGGGCCTCAATGCTAACTTGAAAATGTTAGTTTTTTGGCTCTATTAGACATCTCACAAAACTAGCCAAGGGATTTACTCTTTAGTTGTGACTGTAGTGAAACATCCTTCTTGGTCCACTTGTCTTCCAGTTGTGAGACAAAAGAAGCAAAAATAAAGCCTGAAACATGCCACAAAGACACTAGTAATATGCTCACATCCCCCAAAGGAACCTTCCTCCTTTGACATCTCATGACTATCAGGCATCAGATTCAACACTCATCATTCCAGAGAGAAATTGCAGTACATTATTATATGGTACAGGTACATTTTTAAAAATTCTTCTCAGGAATAGTTCTCTAAGGAGCTATCTTAATAAATAAAATAGAGTTTAGGTTAAAGAGGAAACCAACAACCTCTCCACTTTGTCCCAAGTGTGTGTATTTCTCCTCTCAGTGTGGCCAGTATGGAAGCACCTAGACACATGTGGGCTACATGCTCAAGGTTAAACACACACAGACTCTATGGAACATTTAGACATTCCCAATGTCAACCACCTGGTCTGGGTGGATCCTTAGTCAGGAACTGAGATCGGGGTGGGTAGTTTACATGGACATTGGATTTTCTCTTGTCTTTCATTCTTGACCTGCACTTGAGGCATCCACATACTTGTGAGGTCACTTCCAAGTGGGAGTTAGAAACAGACTCTGGCACTTGGGGGTGGATGAATGCTCATAGTAATCATGTCTCATGTTGATTGAACACACACCATTTGCCAACATTCTGGTCAATGAGTGATCTCATCAACTTTTATAGCAACCCATCCTGAGCGACCTCAAGCTACCAAAGATTTAGCAACCAGCTCAAAAAATTCCTGGAAATGTAATAGTTGGTTCCCCTAAGCTCCTGCTAGTCAGCTCCAGCATACCCCGGGCAGAACTGGACTCCCCAAATCCATCTAGAGGTCCCAGAGGCCCCCAGGCAATGCCCTTCTTCAGTGTCTAAGTCCCAGATTCTCAGGAATATCTTTAAGCTTCTAATTTCTAATCACCCTAATTTCTTCTCTGTGCTCCCCAACCCTGGGGATGGTTGCTGCTTTCTGCATTTAGCATCTCTGTCACCTTAGTGTTTGCATTCTCACCAGTCCTCCAGAATGGATGCTTATTGTTAAAATAATTAGCATAATTTTTGTTATCCTGACTAGAACCTGATGGACACTGTCAATTTTAGGACCCAACCAGGTTCTGCCCTTTTGCTTTTAAATTCACAGGTCCTTCTGCCTAAAATCCCATACCCTAGCTCCTCTGTCTCATCAAATCCTTCTCATACCTCAATAGTAGAACATCTGCATACTGTTTACTTTTTTTCTTGCACTGTGAGCACCTTGCAAATAGGGACTCTATCTTCTCATCTTTGCTGTGTCCTTGTGTTCCCAGAGATTTGAGCACAATTCTTAGAAGATCATTGTGTTGAGAGACAAAGAAATAGAACCAATAGAATATAGCACATGCTTATGAAATAAGGAATTGGCTTGTACAGTCAGGAAGGCTGGCACATCCCACAATCTACAGGGGGAGTTGGCCAGCATGAGGCCCAGGAGAGCTGATGGTGCAGTTCTCATCCAAGGGCCCCCAGGCTTGAGACCCAGGAAGAGGCAATGTTTCTATTCACATGTGAAGGCAGAAAAAGTCTATTTTATTTGGGAGAAGGTCAGCCTTTTTGTTCCATTCAGGCCTCCAATTCATTGGATAAGGCCTGCCCCCATTACAGTGAGCAGCCTGTTTTTGTGGGTGTGTTTGTTTGTTTTTATTGTTGGCACTATTATAAATGTCCCCCATTTCTACCCACTTTGCTGTCCTCTACCTATCCCTCTGCATCCTCCCTCCCCTGGCCTTCACCACACTGTTGTCTGTGTCCATGGGCTATGCATATTTGTCTTTTGGCTAATCTTGACACCTTCTTTTAACCAGTCCCTGTTTTCCTTAGGCCACTAAATTAAACATTAATCTCATCCAAAAACACCTTCATATAAACACTGAAAATAATGTTTGGTCAAACATCTGGTTATTCCATGGCTGAGTCGAGTTGACACATAAAATTAAGCATCCCAGTGTGGTTCACTATCCAGTGTGAAAGTTCACGATCCAGTGTGGTTAAAAGTTTAGGTATGGTATGGTATGGTATGGTATGGTATGGTATGACCAGAGAGACCTGGATTCAAGTCTCACTCCACCCCTTTCTAGCTTGTGTGACTCAAGGCATGGGACTATACTCTCTGACCTTTGTTTCCTCATCTATAAGGGAGAGTGGCTATGCCTGCTCAGGGCTATTGGTTCTGTGACCCTGATCTGAGAGGTGTTTCACAGATTGTTCTTCACTCTTTGGAGGCCAGAAAACATTGCAGACCAAAGAAAAGAAAGATCCCTGCCAGGTGGGTGGGGTTGAGGAAGGAGCCTGGTTCTCCAGTTAGGATGAAGTCATTCAAACCACAGGCCTGATAAGTGGTGATCAGTCTTAAGTTTCTGATGAGAATAAGTTCCAGTTCTGCTGGGATCTCCCAAACAGCCCAACCTGAGTCAAAGGATCTCAGTCCTGTTGTTGACTTTATAAATGTCCCCAGTGCCACAGAAATAAGACCTGCAGCTCTCTCTTTGCTGTCCTATCTTCAATGAGACAATGGGTGGATTCTGGGGCCCTGGCTCTCAGCACCTGCAGTGGGTCAGGGGCTGGTGAGTTCCCCGTCGCCTGAACTCTGTCTATAGGGGATTTCTGCTCATTCGCTTTGAAAGCAGGCCCAAGGAGCGTCACCACTCAGCCACTCAGCTGTCTGACCTGTTGAGTAAGTGGTTTTACTTCTCAGATCCTGAGTTCTTTCATTCATAAGCTAGGGTAAATAATATAAATTACTCAAAGCTTTATTAATAACTGGAATTTATTGAATTCTTACCATGCCCTAGATGCAGCAATTATCTCAAAAGCTGTAGGAGGGATGGTTTCATGTTTCCCTGGGCCCTGACCTTTGAAGGGCCATCTTCAAATTCTCAATAACTTTTTAATAAGGTTTCCAATTTTCAACTAGAACTAGACGCTGAACATTTTGCAGCCAATCCTGGCTCTAAGAAACAGAAATTACCCTTGTCTTCCTTTTACAGATGAGTGAATCATGACACAGAAAGGTTCAGGAACTTGTCCAAGGTCATGCAGCTAGTAAGTAGCAGAATAAGGAAGTCCCCTGACGCATGCTTTTAACTACTTCTGGATAGTGTCTTAGTGAGAGAACTCCACAGAAAGCCATTATTAGTCAATGCTTTATAACTCTGCTTGGCTTCCATCCCTGAGTAGTCTTTACCCTCTGCTAATGACCCTTAGCCCAGAAGCTATTAAGAAATGACCCCATGTTGCAAATGCATATGATTCTAGAATATGCTGCCTTGTGTCATGCTATGATTAGACTGAGGTGGCCTGCCACAATGAAGTCACTGCCCTGGGTTGAGGCTGAGTCTCTTTAAAGAGAAGTGGGAGATGGAATACCTGATATGAATACTTTAGAAAAGAGACAATAAATTATAAAGTGGACAGAGTCTGGGATAGTCTCTCATCCTGGGAGATCCAGCTCTCTGGTTCTTAGTCACAGAATTGTCAAAATATCTCAGGTCTATCTTTCTATCCCGGGCAAGCAGGTGAGGAGTGTGAGAGTGACAGAAAAAAGGTTCCCTCCAGGAGGCAGCAGGATGAGAGCGCCAGGACCAAAGCAGTCACCAGGACACAAGGACCCCCGGGTTTGCACCTGCCCCGTGGGACTGAAGGACAAGTCTCCTGGGGCAGAATCAGAAACACATCAAGGCTTGTGAGTCTGGAACCCAAGAGAAGGACAGGGTGTGGCAGGAGCAGGATCTGTACCATGCCTTCTGGATATGGTTTAATCCTTTTTGTTTGTGAGTTTTTCTTTGTTTGTGTGTCTTTGCTTTGCCTCTGTATTTATGTTTTGTTTGCTTTAAAACTGCTAAGTTCCACTGTGCTTAATGAAATCAGGAAAATGGGTTTGTGCCCATACATGGGCCAGAGTTTAAAAGGGGTGGGAACAATATAAGCCCAGTAACTCTCTCTGTAGCACCTGGTGGTGGCAGTAGAATTAGAGAGTAATGGTCAGGAGGAGGAGGCAGGTCCTTTAGATTAGGTGGGGGTCCCCTGGATTGGTGTTTCTACATCTTTACTGTGCACATGAACTATTAGGACATCTCTTTAAAATGCAGACACTGATTCAGGAGGTTTGGGGGGGCAGGGGGCTCAGCCTTTGCATTGCTAGCAAGCTCCCAGTGATGCACATGCCACTAGTCAGCAGACCACACCTGGAGCACCAGGTCCTAGAAAAGGGCCCACCCCTTAGGCTCTGGGCCTCTCGTCAGGTATATGTTATTGTGGAAATGTGAAGAGGAGGAAAATGCCAGCAAGCTACATCCAAGGAAGGATGCATCCCCTACAACAAAGTCTGATAACTCCAGTCCTTCCAACCCTTTCATTTTATACAGAAAGTGGTCTCCTAAGATTATATGCATTCAAGGTGGATGTATCTAAATCTATTGTACTATTTGCCCAGACAAACCACCTCTTTACCGCCATTACCACTGCAAAGAGAATAATCAGGAAGAAAGAGAAGTTGAATATTTTCACTGACACATTCATTTTTTCTTTCGTGAAATTTAGTATGATTTTAGGAATGACCAAAAGCCCCAGCTATGTCTAACACCAGTCCTGCCTTTGCACAGTGTTTGAAATTCCCACCTTGAGGAAAAACTACTGCACTTTATTAAGGCAGCATTTCCTCAAGAGTGCCCCACTCTAACATTGCTCTCTCTATGGTGAGTCACTCCATGTAATCCTCTAAAGTCTAAATCTCTACCGAAAATGTCTGTGAGATAATACAGAAGCGCATTCATGTTACTACGGGAGACTGATTGCAAACTCCAGGTACAACTCTCCAGCTCTCCCTCTATCTCTGACTGATGCATGTGATCAGGGAACCCCTTCCGTGAAGCCAGCGAGGGAGGCTATTGCCCTGGTCCTCAGATCCAGGCTGGCCTTGGCAATACTTGCAGGGGCTGTGAGGAAGTGCCAATTCCGCACCTAAGACTCTCATGCCTCTGCTCCCTCTCCTGGGATCCTGCCACCACCATACATACAAGCCCAGGCTGGCCTCCTGGAGGATGAAGTACAAAGTGTAGGAGAGCTGTGAACCCACAAACAAGTGAGGTCGCCCAGCCATGATCACTTGACAGTAGAACTCACCCCTAAGGCCTTGGCAGGGCCAGATCAAATTATTTCACAGGCCTTATACAGCCCACGGGCCAGACGTTCCCCAACCCTGGATAAGTTATAGAGTTATAATGTAATGTAAAAAGACAAGAAAAACTACAGGATATAAAATTGTATCCACTAATACGAAATCATTATAAAATAATTAGAACAGAAGGGGAAATTGTATACATTAAAATGAATAAATGATTGTTTGAAGGCAGTGGGCAGATTGAAATATTGATGTATTTTTCTTTATCATTCTACCGTTCCACATTTCCCAAATTTTCTCTGATGAGTATGCAATACAGTTGCATATTATAAAAATGGTTCACTTAAATTAATAACTCAGCAGTCTTATGTACATTTGGCATCTGCCAGATACTCTAGAATCAAAACTAGTCCAAGGAAAAGTATAAGTATTTCAAAAATTATAAAATATCTTAGAACCTGGAAGGTGTTAACTGTTTGTTTGTTTTTTTATTTTGGTACATACATGCATAATTGTCAAATGCTCTGGTAGGATACAGCTCTTTCTGCTCCAAAATTGGTGGCATTTTTACATTTTGATTTGATTTGAGGTTAAGAATGTATTAACCCTAAGAAACTAGCCAAGTAATGACCTGAGAATTCCAGCCAACCTTCCTATCTCCAAGTAATGCATGCTAGCAATAACAAACACATTTCCTGCCTGTATCTCAGGGCAACTCCTCTCGCTAAAGAAAGCTGAGCTTTCATCTCAAATGGTAGCTCTGGAAACAGCAAGTATGGAGCAATCCCTGAGCTGTTTACAGAGACAGTAAAATGAGGAGCACGTCCTCTCAGTATAAAGGCTGTTTTATGGTACATAAAGAAAGTCCTTCTTTGAAAGTACAGCTAAAATGGTGGAGACTTTGTAGTTCTATAGCAACTTTCATCCAAGCATCTGAAAGCGTTTTATTGACATACACCTTTAATCTATACAACCTCCTGAGGGTAAGTGGCAAATTTTACTATTCCCACTTTACAGGTTGAAAACCCAAGGCAGAAAGATACCAGAAAAGGATATGTATTAGTTAAATGTCTTTAATTGCAAGAAACAGAAAACAATTGGCCAATAGAAGCAAAATATATATTAATACATGACTCTGGAGGAGGGGGAAACCAACAGCTCCCAGGCCTTAGGCGCCAAGAACCAAAAGAAAGTCTCTCTTCAGGGTGCTGGTGTCTGGATGAAGCAGCTACAACTATTTCTCAATGTGATGTCAGTTGGTTCAGAAGTAAATTCTAGATAGAGAATGCCTGACCACTCTAGTTCAGATCACAGACCAACCCTATGAGTATTACACAACATGAATGAGAGGTAATTCCCAAAAAGAAAATCAAAAGAAAAAAGTGAATGTGGGATAGGGAAAAACAAAGAAACAAACAAAAATATCCACCTATGCACTTTATGAGATGATGGAAACTAATGAAATGTGCTTTCAGATTTCTGCCTATCCATCACTCTGCCTTTCCTGGAAACTACTAGGAGCCTCTGGAAGCCAGGCAGAGGGGGTTTGCTAGAGCCTGTCCCACAGCCCGACAAAGAGTTGTGTTGAATAAAAGAACATTGAATGTCCGAGTGTATACATGAACCATTTGGTATCTGTGCAATTCTTGACAAAATATTGCAGAGTTTTATTTGTCTCCCATTCCTCTGCTACCCGTTTCCTCACATTTCAATACCCCAGGCCATTTTCTTTGTTTCCAGAACCCTTCCCAGTGAGCAGTGAGTGTGTTTCTATCTACCAAATTACCTACTCCCTTTCTTTGTTCATTCTCAAGGTTGCATCCATAACTGGTTCTAGTGTTGCTAGAACCTGAGTCCTCTGCTGCTTCATTTTCTTATTCATCAAAAGGGAATAGATAATAATAGTTCTACTGATAGGGTTGTTATGGAGATTAATTGAAGTATTATCAAAAAGCACTTACGGTAACCCTGGCCCAGAGCAGGCCTGTTTGTTAGCTGCCATCATCATCTTACTGTCATTCTTATTATGGAACACTTCATATTTAATATCAACAACTTCCAGTAGTGGTAGATTACCCTCAGTGCACCCAGTGTTACTATCATCATTCTCATATAATAAATAAAGACCCAAGGTCAGAGAGTATGAGTTATTAGCCCAGGACCAATCACTGTTAGGTGGTACATTCTATTACTTCTCTCTAAAACCCATCTTCTTTCCACTACATCATGTTTATGACCAAAAAAAAAAAAAAAGGCAAAATGCTTAGTCAAAACTTGTGAGCTTTCAATGGTGATTTCCAGGCACACAAGAGGAAATTTCCCTCTTAGTGACTCATAACTCACCTTGAATAGGGAACCTTTCCTTGGCTATGAGGAAGACCCATCTATGGTAGCCCCAACCATCCCCCCAACTAAACTGAGTTATTTAAGCATGGAGAGGTGCTCTCTTAGCACAAAGCATGGCTCCTGGCTATAGTAAGGACTTATAAATATCCATTAAGGTCAAGAGACTCTATAGGAGAAAAACGTGAAATTCTCCAGAAAACTTCTATGGTTTGGATCTTTGGGAGAATTACTTTTTCTTTTTCCTTCTTGCCATATCTTTTTTTCTCTTCTCTTCCTCAGTAAAGAATCCCATATTTATTTGGCTTTGTATATGCCACCCTTCCCTATTCAGCCCTCTCCCAATTCTGGCCTTTTCTCTAAGCTCAACCTGTCATTCCAATGACCACTTATATGTCCTATGAATAGTACAAACTCAACATGCTTAGTACCATTCCCACCCATTTCTACTCCTCTCAAACTTGTTCCTCCTCCTGTAATTCCTAGAATTTCCTGAATGCATTCCCAACCAGGACAGACACCTCAGGGTCATCTTTTTCCTCTCATGCTTCCTCACCCATCCACAGTTTAAGGCCTGACACTCTGTATCTAGGAGGATCTTATATTGTTTCTCTAATTTCTATTCTTACCATTTACCATCATCTCTAACGTGGACTTTTGCAATAGTACTTTATTCTTATGTCCTTTAAATCAATTTTCTGCTGATCCAAAGAGATGCTTTGAAGCAGAGATGGACTAGTCATTTACCAAATTGATTTCTCATTTCTTTAGGACAATAGTCTAGTAACATTTCTCTGGCTTCTTCCCTGTTAGCTATCATGATGTGACTGAGTTGGCTGAGTTCTGGACAGTGCAACAAACAGGGAAAGGATATAGCCACTCCCTGACCAAATTTCTAAAAACTTTCTTCACAAGTCTTCCCAGTTTCCTTCCCTAGTCCATTGGTTCAATGGCACTGACCAGATAACTATGTAAGTCACATGTTAAAAATGACAGATTCATGACAACATGGAACTCTGAGTTATGTCACCCATCATTTGTAACATTTCAACACCGACTATGTGGCTTGTGATAACAGGTCTTGTCCTTTGAGAAGTTCATCCCATGGTTTAGAAGATAGATGATTAAATAGAAAACCAGAGTACAATGACATACAGTGAGGACTGGGCTGGAAGAAAGCCCACAAAGTGGCACAAATGCCTTGTTCTGCCTGGTAAATGAGAAGAGGCACCAGTATAACAGCTTTAGACACCACAAGCTGGTCAGATGAAGCAGGACAGTAGAGGGGAGGGAAGATGTGTGTTTTTTCCCTTTCCATTTTAACTATAAAAATACTCTTCCCCTTGTTAAGTAGAGGTTAAGGGGAAGTCATTAAAGATCATGAGCATGCAAACGACATGATGACTGGGCAGGCTGGAGGGAAGCCAAACCGGAGGCAGGAGGGCCAGTTCCAAGGCTCACTCTCTGCTTTCCTCCAGGATGAGCTGCCTGCTAATTATAACCCACCCATGAAGCCACAGCCCAGTGGCCTGTGATGACACAGCACTAAGAGGATGCTGCTTTTGCTGGGATTCCTAATGTTTCCCTGGACAAAGGACTTGGCTTTCCCAGTATCTAATTCTTTTACAAAGCCCCAGAAATCACCTGATGTCTCAGCCCTGGGCTTCTGTGACCTGATCTCTGACCCATACGTGCCCCCTTGACTGACTGATGATTCTCTCAGGGTGAACAAGGAGAGAGCAATTAGCTGCAAGAGGAAAACCCACAGAGGCATGGAGTTCCCCTTGGCCAAAAGAGAAGGCGTGTGCCAACCACAATGGTTCTGCTTAAACTAGGGTGCTCCTTGACCTTGAAGGATTGGGCTTAAATTTATGGCTATTTTGAGACTCTCAGAAGCCAGCATGAATCAGACAACTGGATTGGCCTGGGAGGAGGGGCAAGTGATTGGGTGTGAGTCACAATGGAGAGAAGGATTTGTTAGTATGGGGCTTAAGAAAGGCTTGTAGCAGATGGTGATGGTGATGGTGTTCTCTGGTTTCTCACATGTTTCCTTTAAAATTTGAGCTGAGCCAGGGACTTTAGAAAGAACTGGTAGCCTCTTATTAATGAGCCTAGATAATTAGAGAAAAAGACACACACACACACACACACACACACACACACACACACACACACACACAACAGTCCAGGAATAGGGCTGGCTCAGGGGAACCAGAACTCAAAACTCCAGGTGATTTTAGAAAAATGAATAAGTAAAGAGGCACATGTCACATTTTGTCTTTCCACAAAAAAAAAAAAAAAAAAAAATTCCACTTGGGAACACTGTGGCACTGCAAGAAGTACATGAGTAATCTTTGGTCAGTCCGTGTTAGACCCTTGTTCTGCCACTTCTTAGCTGTGTAATTTTTTTTTAATCCTCACAAATGACATGCTTACAGAGAGGAAGGGGGAGAGACAGGGGAAGAGAGGGAGATAACCATCGATGTGAGAGAGAAACATCAATCGGTTGCCTTCTGTACACGCGCATCAAACTCACAACCCAGGTATTTGTCCTGACCAGGAATCAAACCAACACAGGATAATGCTCAACCAACTGAGCCACTCCAGCCAGGCAGCATTCGCTGTGTAACTTTAGGGGCAATTTGTGAATCTTTCTGAGCCTTCACACTCTTACTTTTCAAATGGATTTAAGCAACAATAATAATGGCCCCCACTATTGAACAATTGATAGGTGCTAGTGAATGAACTTGGTGTCTTACTGATATCATCTCAGATAATCCCCATCCCTATTGTATAACACTATATTTATTTCAGGGTTGCTGGAAAAATTAAATGGATAATATAGTGAAAGGGTTTAACTCACTGCCTAGCACATCCTATGGACAAAACACTTCTCCTTTACTTTATTTTTTTTAAATATATTTTTACTGATTTCAGAGAGGAAGGGCGAGGGAGTGAGAGACAGAAACATCAATAATGAGAGAAAAATCATTGACCAACTGCCTCCTGCATCCCCCACATTGGGAATTGAGCCCGCAATCTAGGCATGTGCCCTGACCAGGAATCGAACAGTGAGCTCCTAGTTCATAGGTCTATGCTCAACTACTGAGCCACACCTAGTGGGCTGTTTTCCTTTTCACCTCTAAGGAAGCATAACTATCTTGAGCCTGAGGTTTTCTCTGGACATGTTTATTGAATTTTGTTAGATCTGTACATGTCTACCTTGGGAAAACAAATACATGTACCTTTTAGTTTGATCGTTCTTGTGCTGCTCTGCTTTATGTGCGTTTTCCCATCAAAGTTAACCTCGCACACATCATTGTAACTAATTCTGATTTGTAATATGTGATATCTTAGAAACCAGCCCAGGACATAATAGTGAAAAGCCAATCTGCTTAAGCAGAAATGAGATTGGAAATAACATTGTCTTTGATGTGCCTATTCCTGAGAGACCTTGAAGTTAGAAAGAGGCAGCTGGTCTGGCTTTGTTAGACTGACTTTCAGGTTATACAAATCAAGTCCATTTGGTACTGGACACAGCACTTAAGTCCAGATTCTAATAAATGGGAGAGCATGAGAGAGGAAGAGGGAAGAAGCCTGTCCTTTGGCCTCGGCATCCTTCTCCATATTCAGAGTGAGATTCCTTAGGCAAGTTTTGTTTCTTTTCTTTTTAAAAAAGATTTTATATTGATTTTGAGAGATAGAGATAGAGATAAAGATAGATAGAGAAATGATAGCAGAACACTGATCAGTTACCTCCTGCGTAACCCTGACTGGAGATCAAGCCAGCAACCCTGGCATGTGTCTTGTCCAGGAATCAAACCTGCAATGGTTCAGAGCTCAGACTACGCTCAACCAACTAAACCACACTGGCCAGGGAAAGTCTTGTTTCTTACAAAAGATATAATTCTATAATAATTTAGAATTTCAGCTCCCTAAATGCAGGGATTGTGGAATTGCCTTTGTTGAGTTCTCCATGATGAACAATGTGCAGAATTCCTCACAAATTGATGATATGCAAAAGAGAGAACAAGAAAGAAGACTGAATTTTAACTGTACTCAAGAAATGCTGATTCCTGTCTGCCCAGGAGCTAAGAGAAATGGCAGATGAGCACTGGCCTCAGAATCAGAGAATTCTTGAGTAAAATCTAAGCATCGCCACTAACTTGGATGAGGCACATCAACTTTCTGAGCCTCCATTTCCTCACCTTTGAAATTGGGACAGCCATTCCTCTGTGCTAGGCAGGAATTTCATCTATATGTAATGATTCTCTCTCTCTCTCTCTCTATCTATCTCTATCTCTCTCTCTCTCTCTCCCTCCCTCTTTCATCCATAATCAATCAATAACCTAAGACCCTATGAGAAAGTCCACTCCTTTACCAAAGAAGCAGTTTATTCTTTGTCATTATCATCATCTTTTTCATCCTGCACTCATTTGAACAACACTTCACAGACCGCTATGTCTGTTCCCTAAGATGAGTTGGGATGGTGAACAGCCTAGGGTGGCACGATATGACGGTGGACAAGGACCTGGGCTCTGCAGCTAGAGTTCCTGGTCTTGACTCTTGCTTCTCCAAACAATTAGTTTTTGACCTGGTAAGTTCATGAATTTCTCAGTATCTCAGTCACCTAATCTGTAAAATGAAGACACTAATAACATTTACTTCCTGAAGTTGTTAACCGTTGACATATGTAAAGCACCTAGAATGGTGTCCTGTCCATAGTAAATATTCACTGAATCTTATATCCCTATGGTTGACCTCACTTTATGGATGAGTAAATGGACTCTGAGGGGGTGAGGGAGAATCTGCTCCATGCTCTCTCCTAGCTTTTGGTGAATTGCTAGAAATCTGTAACATTCCTTTGCTCATAGAGGCACCACCCATCTCTGCCTTCACCTTCCCATGCCATTTTCCCTCTGTGCATATTTGCCTGAGTCAGAATCCCCCCTTTTTATAAGTGATATTGGATTTGGCCCATCCAAATGATGCTGAGCATCTATCGGCAAAGGCCCTGTTTACAAACAAGGTCTTACTCACAGGTTCTGGGGGTTAAGGCTTCAAAAACTTTTTGAATGACACAAGTCAACCCATAACTTCACGTGATTCTGTTGTGCAGCCAGGATTAAGCACCAGTGTGGTAGATGGAATGGGCATGCAGCCCCCTGGGAATCCTGCATAATTGCAGATTCTGACTCGTGGGTCTGCAGAGCCTGAGGCTGCTTTCCAACAGGAAATGCTGATGTTGCTGATGCAGGGAATGGCACTTTGAGTACCGAGGTCCTTCCAAGACAAGATTCCCAGGAAAGCCCAAGATGATAACTAAGCAGTAGAAGCTCTTTGCCCAATTTTTCTAGTGCAAAGGGTTGATTTTTGTCTTTTTAGTTTTTTAAGTCTCTTAGTGTGCAGGAAAAAAAAATCCAGAACTGTTGGTCCCTCATGCCTGTTCTGAAGGGAGCATCCTGGGATAGCAAGAAAGGATCAGGCTCCTAGACTCGGGCAAAAGCTTTCCTTCTTCCTGTTCCCCCTCCCCTTGCCTTTGCTCTGTTCAATCATACATAGTCAGGGTTATTTTGTTGTTCGTGTTCTATCTGTCCCTGCCACTCCTCTCCCTTTCCCCACTCCCCACCCCAACGCCACCATTGGGTAACCCTGCCCAGCCTGAGCTTGGGTTAGGTGCAGCTGGCTCCCAGAAGGTGACTGCAGCCTGGTCCCCTGCACTGGCTGAGTCCAGGGCCAGAGGCTCCTGGGCCAGCCCCCATCCTCGGAGAAGCCCAACCTTGGTACCTGTGTCAATCCCACAAGTGTCATCCCCACTGGCCCTGTCCCATAACTGGTAAACTCATCCACCATAGTGCAGGACTGGCCAGGCGCAAGAGGACAGCTGCAAGGCAGGGCAGGTGAGGCCTCAGCCAGAGGAGCAACTTCCACACCACACAGCCTCCTTAATTTATTTATAGATGTGCTGGCTCTTTATGTGGCCTAGTTAAGGACGCCTTTCCATAAGTACATAGAAACGGATGTTATTCTAAACCCACAGAGAATAGACACAGCTGTAGAGATTGCTGCTGGATTAACAGCCCCACCTCCCTCTGATCCCCTCATCCCCCCAAAATAGAAAATAACGTTAAAAATGCATGCCAAGTTTTTTTAAGTTTTTGTATTCAAGACAGAAATTTGACTTACTATGAGTATTTCTTCAAGAGGCAGGACAAGATTTCTTAACTATATCTTTGTTAACCAAAAAAAGAAAAGAAAAAAAGGTCCCTACCCCACTCTGTGGTAGCAATACCTGGGCCCTCTGCTTTCATCCTGAACTGTGAACATCTGTTTAACCCAAACATAATCCTCTTGTTCCAGAGGCCACACATGGCCCATTTCTCTGCAAACTATAATTTGCCCCAAAACAATTCCGGCTCTTTCCAATGTGATCATTTGGGGTGCTGGCTCAGTAACTGCTCTTTGGAGTCCAGGGCCCAGGAAAAATCAAATCATTACAGAGCTGTGACCAGTCCCCAGCCCTGTCTCTTTGTTATTTCTCCCAGTTCCTTCCACAGACCCTTAATTCTATTAGCCAGTGGTAATTTGGCTCTGTGTCTCTCCAACATTCTTTCCTCTCTCCAGCCCCCTTTCTTTTTAATCGATTGATTCATCTATAATTGGATTTTCTCTGGCTCTTAGCAGCTATTAAAAGTAGCTGTGTGAGTGAGTGTGAGTGTGTGTGTGTGTGTGTGTATGAATGGGTGTGCTTTCTAATGAGGATGCCACGCTTTCAATGCCTTACAATCCTGAATCTCACTTGGGTTTCTTAGTAGGAATTCAATTGCCTGATTCCTTTTGAGGAAGGAGCAGAGTAAGCCTTGGACTCCGACAAAACCCCATCATATTTTGCTTACCTTGTTTTCTGTCAGGCTGACATTTATTGAGCTCCTACTACATGCCAGGCATTCTTCCAAGCACTTTACAAACATTAATACCCTCACCACCCCTTTTAGGTGAGTACTGTTATTACTGGAGACAGATGGGGCTGAGTAACTTGCCCAAGGCCACACAATGAGTTCATGGAAGAGCTCTTGACCAGGGTGCAATTTTCCTAAATCCTACTCTTTCATATCTGTATAACTTTGGTCAGGGATTGATTTTTTCTGCCACATCTGTAAAATGGGTAAGAGTAGGTTTTCCTCACAAGACAATTGTTAGAATATACTGAGAGTACAGTGCCTGACTCTCATTGGGGATTAAATACATGTCAGATCCCAGTGCCCACTGGACACATAAAGGGAGTCCAATGACTCCTGCCCTGTAGATGAGGCCAAGGAATAAATAAGGGAACCACATTAGCATTGAGAACAGAAATAGAGCTCCATCCTCTAAGCCACCACAGTCTTTTCTTTGGACAAAGCAACTGAAACCAATGAGATCACTATATAGAATCACTATAAAGTTTCACAGCCAGAAAGCAGTGTGACTCTAGACAAGTCTTTTGGCTCTCAGACCTTACTTTTCTCAAACATCAAATGATGGGGTAGAGCTTGCTGACCACCCAGACCTTAGGGGTCAGGCTCAGTGCCAACACATCACCTCAAGACCAGACCATCTCTGCCATGATGGTCAAGCAGCACTTGAGCACGAATCAGTCTCCTTTCAAACAATTATTTTACCATCACCACAAAGGCATAGAGTCCATATTCGTACCCCATTACACACATGGGGAAACTGAGCCACAGAGTGATTAAGTAACATGCCCATGGTAAGTGGCAGACACAAGCTTCACACCATGTTTTCTTCAATAAACCCTAGTTGTTTCTGGGTGTAGGACCTCCAGGGAGATTTGAAGAACTTGGCGTTGTCAATGAGACAGGGTGGGGCAGGGGGCAGGGGTGAGCCTGGCACTGGGAATGGGGAACCTACTGAGGGGTGAAGGAAGTACCAAAACGGACTCCAGAATAGCTTGTTGCTTGACCACCACTTGGTTATTTAAATACTTCAAACCTCCATTTCTTAACAATCCTATAGGCTGTTGAATGAAGTAACTCATAAGAAACACTGAGTAGAGCAGCTGGTCCTCATAGTCCAGTGGTTCTCAACCTTCCTAACGCCGCAACCCTTTAATACAGTTCCTCATGTTGTGGTGACCCCAAACCATAAAATTATTTTCATTGCTACTTCATAACTGTAATTTTGCTACTGTTATGAATCGTAATGTAAATATCTGATATGCTATATGTGTTTTCTGATGGTTGCAACCACAGGTTGAGAACCGCTGTCATAGTCTTATGGCTTCCTAATTCTTGGGAGTTATAATTATTATTATTATTATTGTTATGAGAATGAATTTTTAAATATGATATATATGTACGCAAATGTATATATGATTATTAAAATGTAGTTACTAGATTTCTTTCATATCAGATTAAGGTCAATTTTTTTAAGTCAAATTAAAAAAATTACTCCTAGAAACTGAACAGAATTGTCCCACCCACCCCCTCCCACTTACCCCTCTTTATACCAGGTTCAAATGCTGCTCAGAGAGACAAAAAACACAATTTTGATTGTCACTCAAAGAGGGGGAGTCAGGAATTGGCCTCTCCTGTGAAGAGGCACAGTAATGTCATTTTACAAAGTCAGGCAGTACTTTCAGTGACCACACTCGGGAAATCCCCAAAGAATGTTTATCATTTTGCAGATTGAGAGATTTGTTTTATTTCTAAATTTTCCCGAAACCACGTCATCCAAAAATGTAACACTCCTTTTCAAATTCAAACAGCCTATCTACATTAACTCTAACATAGCTCAAAAACATAATGGGACCAAATTTCACAGACTGATCATTCTAGTACACTATTGCTTCAAATCATACGTAGTTGCAAGCAGGTTACATCCAATGGTGAGGAATTGGGTCAGTAACTTTTGAAATCTCAACAGCATTATAATGACTTAGCCAGGGGCTAGAGGGAGGAAGAAATCGGGAGTGACCTCAAAGGGACATGAGATTTCTTCTGGTGGTGATGAAAATGTCCTTGAATTAAAAAACAGTTTGGTTGCTCAACCTTGTGACTATACTAAAAACCACTGAATATAAATTTTAAAAGGGTGATTTTTATAGTATGTGAACATCTCAATAAAAAAAATGGTAGTGGAAAAAGATTGGTAGAATTCTTGGTAAATTGAGCTAATAAACTATGATAGAAAATCTGGAATAAAAGGATGTTATAGAAATGTACCTGTTGACATAGAATAAGATTGAACATATTAAGTGGGGGGGGGGGAGAATCAATGATTCAAGTAAACAAATATGATGACCAATTTGGTGAAAAAATAATAGGTGACTCCATATGGATCTAGAAAATATATATACCAAATTGTCAACTGGTTATTACTGGGATGATAGGTGGTTTTTATTTTTATTGTTTTGCCTCTCT